>NC_092587.1:172070000-172180000 GCF_047663525.1 Anas platyrhynchos
CAGAGATGGTGGCCCAGAGCAGCAAGGTTCACTGTTCTACACTGTTAGTTCACAGAATCCCCATGCAGATCATATTCCCTTTTCTGTTTTGCCTCCTCCTTTCCACCTGTCTTTATGATCTGATCAAATTAACATTTCAACTGTATTACCCTATTTGTCCTTTGCACTGTGTTTAGTTATGATTGCATTCAGCTCATTTTTTTGACTTATAAGAACAAAATGTTTAAATGAACTACGTTATATTGTTCCCTTAGATAAGATCACAGTCTTTCTTGTTTTTCTTGGAAGTTCCTAGGATACTTGCCTTTGGTTTATTTTATTGGTTTCTCTGTAATCCACAATTAAAATCTGTTTTAATTTGAAAGTCAAAGATGTATAAGAGAGATGTGTAAGTTTTAACTGCTGCAGCTAACCATGTATTTATTCACGTATTTATTCATGCTGTTGAGGGTAGTGGTATTAGATAGATCACATTTGAGATTGTGTTGTTTGTGATAAACTCAATCAAAAAGATAAGGTTAACCTTCTAAATACATGAACAATAATGGCATTCATTTCCAAACTGACTCCCAGCAAATCTTAACACTAAGGATGATGCCTCAGCCTCTGTATAAGTTTCACTTTTACATTTACAAAAATAATTTTGACAGAAAAAGAGCGTTCAAAGCAATGTCTGAAAAATACTGAGGATAAATATCTACACTGTTTTAAATATATTTTTGCTTGATACTAAAGCTTTTCTTTCTGAAGGGATCTTGGACTCTTGTGTTTGAAACACTCATGATTAGAAATGATATCATAAGCACACTGGTGTCTCAGGAATAAAAAGTTCATTGAGAATGGAAAGATTATGGGAGATGGGAATTTTCACAGAACCCATCAGCAAGATGTTAGTTCTTGAACTGATTAAACTGAGGCTGGAATAACATTAGAACATTTGTTAATAACTAACTTAGCATACCTTGGTCATGATGTTTAGAAGCTGTATTTTCTAACTGAATATTTTTAAAGGTATTATGATCTTCTCATTAGAATGAGAAGATGGGTCCATCTTCTTTGCACCCACACTTCAGGTATTTATGCATATTGATAAGACCCCCCTGTTCCTTCTCTTCAAGCAAGCCACCTTCTAAAGAGGAGTCTCTGAAATTAATAAAACCATCCTGAATAGCAACAAAAGTCACATAGTTTTAGACCATAACAGACTAATATAAATATGAAAGAGAGAATAAGAATTTAGAACTGTTACTGCTTTAAGAAGGCCAGTAACATTTCTTTAGCATTGCTAATCAAAATTGGTTGGGCCATTAATGTTAGCACTAATAATATTTATGATGTTTGTAACTTTTGTTTTAATTTTGAAAGCTTACTGTCTTTTCATTTTCTATCACTTATTGTCTTACATAAGTGTAACCTTCCAAAAAACATTTATAAAAACTAGGCTGATTTTGAATCCTGTTAAATAACGATAATTTGGTGTTCTCTCTTACACTAATGCTTTGCCAGCATTTTAATGTTTGTGGAGCAAATGAAGAATTTCTAAACAGTGCCAGAGGGGCATCATGTTAATTCTTTGAGAAAGAAAAGTCTTACAATTTTAGTATGCCTCAAGCACCACTGGTTTATGATAAGGTCTTTGTAAAAATGCAATAAAGATGATGGCTTAGTTAAAATACTATCAATATACTTGGTTAGGAAATGAAAACCTCAGCCTTCCATGCATTGTATTCAAACAAGTGAATCTTCCTATTGTCCCTTTAAGAATTTCAATGTATACCTGCCAAATCTGTTATGATTTTATTTTCGTTATCAGTATGTTTTAATATAGAAATATTGCTGGAATTAAGAGTCAGCCCTCTCTGAAAGAGTCCTGTTCTGAGAGGAGGATGAATATACATTGGGATGAAGAAATACCATTGCAGATATATTTTCAAATTGAAGTGCAAATACAAATGCCCATATTCATAAAAATCATGCAAAATAATGTTCTACTAAATGTCTTCATGCTTTGTGAAGGGAATCAATAACATGCAAACCTGAACAGATTATTAAATAAATAACTACATAAGAGTAAATTAAAATACTTTTTGCAGATTTTGTGATCCATCACATGTTATTTTCTTATTAGTTTCAGCAAAAAATGCTAAAGGTATGTGGCACTAATATAAAGCAGGCAGTGCATAGTTTCTTTCCAGTGTTTGCTTTTGACTGCAATAGGCCACCTGAAGCATATGCAGGTAGTAGGTGCATAGGGAAAACAAGGATTTATTTGACTGTCCAGGAAAGAGGAGTTCAATTGTATTTTTCTGGATCTGTCATCATATGTTTAAATCTGGGTAAGATTTGAACACTTGGTTATGCCAGGTATCTTCACGGGAAACTTAGAAATCTCTACAGAGTATTTATACCTTTTAAGGTGTTTATAGCCAGGCTGTGTTACTCATACTTCTAGTATTTGAATGTGCTTTGCAGACAGTGAATTTATCATCGGCAATTCAAAGAACCTGTGTACCTGTTGCTTTAATAAATTGCACTGCTCATTAAATCTATCTGTGATAGTTCTCATTTAATGCAACCAAACTCTTTAAGTGTGGCTGTGGTAGTTCATAGAATGTGACTAGATTGAGGGTGTACTACATTATTTGTGAATCTGTAATCCTGATAGTTCAGTACCTGCAACGCGACCAGATTTATAATGGCTAATTTTGTATACCCTTAATGCAACAGCCTCCCTATAATATTTTTTAAAATCACTTAAGCTGTCAGTTACAATATGAGTTGCCAGTATCCTGACGTTTTCCACGATGATGTTGGCTTACTGTCATTTATAGGAGTATTAAGTCTTCAGTCAGCTATTGAACCTGGATATTATGTTACTAACAGTTCCACTGGCTCCTACAAACATTGCTGTTATCTTCGTGACTTCTCTGGTGCCATACCTTTGACCTTCTATTTATTTGGTATATTATAATGATTCTGCTACTGTGAGGTAACCACTACCCCAAGTCTCCAGATATTGTCAGGTAAAATGTTTTTCCAGATGACAATGGGGACAGTATTTTTCTGTGACAAGATAACAATTTTATTTTTTCTCCTTTTATTCAAGGACTTTCTGTAAACCAGAATGACAAAATTAACATCTGAAGAGCTGGCTGAAGACAGTATGTTAAAACAGAGATGGTTATAATATTAAAATAAAATCTATTCAAAATGTATTGCTCTTTGAAAGTATATGTGCAAACATATACGAAGCAAGTACCATTAGGTCCATTTTATACACAGTGAAACAGATTAGAGGATGGGACCTGAAAATTTGTGCATGAAATTAAGTAAAAAGTTTAAGATCATAAATTCATAGAATAATTAGGTCAGAAAAGACCCTTAAGATCATCAAGTCCAACCATCCACCTAACTACAAGTCTATCACTAAACCATGTCCCTAAATGCCACATCTCTTAAATACTTCCAGAGATGGTGATTCCACCACTTTATTGGGCAGCCTGTTCCAAATGCCTAACCACTCTCTCCATGAAGAAATTCTTCCTGATATCCAATCTAAACCTCCCATGGTGCAACTTGAGGCCATTGCCTCATGTCCTATCTTTTTTTCACCCAAGAATAGAGAGCAATACCCTCCTTGCTGCAACCTCTTTCAGGTAGTAGTAAAGATCGATGAGGTTACCCCTCAGCCCCCTTTTCTCCAGACTAAACAGCCCCAATTCCCTCAGCCACTCCTCATGTCTTATTTTCTATTCCCTTCATCAGCTTTGCTGCTCTCTTCTGCACATTATTGAGCAACTTTCTACCTTTTTCTACTTAGAATTCAGTACTTCAAAGGATTAGACTCTACTCTTAGCAATAATTTGTGCTATGCCACCCCTTCCTGTTGTAGCAATATACGGCTAGTTTTAATATTTCTTCTCTGTTTGTCATCTAGGAAAGCTCAATGAGCACAAAGTAGCAATCAATTAAAAGTAAATAGGTATCTTTGACAGCTTAAAAGAGTCCCAGAGAGGATGACAGGAAAATGGTACAAGACAATAAATAATTTATAGCTGGAGAAAATTAATCAAGAACCCCCAATTCCCTCCATCCCCACACACAGGTGCTCAATTAGAGTACCTCTAAGAAGAGGCAGGAGACCAATAACCAAACATCTGTGACATAAATGAATTTAACTATTAGGGAAGAAAGTACTGAAACATATAAACACACTGAAGTAACCAAACCAAATTACAATACAGTGTACATTTACTTTGTATAATGCCTTTCATTATATCATTTCCCAGAACTCTTCATGTAATTAAATACAAACGCTATAGAGTATAAGTGAGATACAGCAGTAGTAGAGAGATTTTCTAATGGAGGCAGAGTATTGAATCATAAGCTAATTCATAGAAGTGGAAAAAAAAAAAAAAGAAAAGCTGAGATAAAGTTAGTAAGTTAGGCCTTAGCACTGGAGTATTAAAATGAAAGGAAGTTACTGCATTGTCCTCAGTGGAAGAAGTATAACTTTGTAGGGTAATGAGTTGTTTGCCAAAGGTACTGGAAGCATTGATGGAGAAGGGTAACGACAAAGATAATGACAGTGTCTGGTCAGAAGACAGAACAGGAAGAGGAGAAAAGAGATACATGAGGTCCCAAAAGTATTTTGGAAACACTTGCCTGTCTTATTATTGATTTTCTTCATTTTGATGCCTGCATAATGCAGATGAAATAAGTCAACTGAATTAGCAGACCAGTTTAAAGAACAGAAGGGACACAACAAGACAGCTTAAAATAATTCCTAAAATGACTGTTGATTCATATACATGTAGGGCTAGTCCTTTCCATTCCAATTGTATTTCCACTCTTTTATAACGAAGTAGTGTGTGAATCCATCTGGAACATTTCTTGTGACTTTTGAGACTCCCAGGGCTAATTCAGTGCATTGCTCACCTGGTTGCTTCACTGTTGAAACATAGTGTGGCAACTACTCCTGCTATTGAAGACCATTTCTACTTGACTCCTGGCAAATCACTTAGGTAAGAGGTTACATACATAGTTCAATCTATTCACTTACTTTTATTTTTATTTTTTGAATTGACTAATCAATATGTTAGTCATACCTGCAGGTTTTTATAACAAATTTTGTCTTTATGTAGACATACATATATATATATATATATATAAAACAAATTAAATTCAAAGCTCATTTCTTATTACCTTACCATGGAGGACATCTGGATGACATCTGGAGGACATACTTCAATTTTATTTTGGGCAGTTTGTCAAAAATACTTACCTAAGACTCAGTGATCTGCCTTTTTTGCTTTGCATTGATTCTTCTCTGGCCAAAATAAATTTTCCTACCTTTTTTTTTCTTTTTTAGATATTTTTATTTATTTTTACTCTGTAAATGCATATAGATGGACAATTTGCTTGGCTGGTAAAGATTAAGTTTTAAAATTTCTTTCTAAGGATCCCTGAATTTTTCTTTCTTTCATTCTTTTGTTCTTTTGTTCTTTCATTCTTTCATTCTTTCATTCTTTCATTCTTTCATTCCTTTTTTTTTTTCCTCATTACATATTATAGAACAATTATTTTGCTCTTATTCAAAATCAGACTTCAGCTTTTGTCATCTTAACCTTACCATTATTGTACCAATATAGTCAGCAGATTTATTTCTACTCTATTCAGTTTATGAATTTTACTAATAGATTCATTTGAACCAAAAGGGATTATGACCTGCAGCTGATGAAGGTACAATGCCTTATTGCTTATTATTTGAAACAAATAATTATGAATTAAAAAAAAAAATGCAGGAAAGATATAAGCCAGGATTAGAAGATGCTCCTTTTCCAGGACATGGATGACCATCCAGGATGCTATTCAGTAGTGCACAGGTCCCTACATCTAAATGAAAATCCTAGACAAATATTAACAGTCTTTCCTTCCTTCCTTCCTTCCTTCCTTCCTTCCTTCCTTCCTTCCTTCCTTCCTTCCTTCCTTCCTTCCTTCCTTCCTTCCTTCCTTCCTTCCTTCCTTCCTTCCTTCCTTCCTTCCTTCCTTCCTTCTTTCCTTCCTTCCTTCCTTCTTTCCTTCCTTCCTTCCTTTTTCCTTTCTTGGTTGCTTGGCAGAAATGGACCTGGGGGTACTAGTCGATAGCTGGCTGAATATGAGCCAGCATTTTCTCAGGTGGCCAAGAAGGCCAACAGCATCTTGACTTGTATCAGAAGTAATGTGGCCTGCAGGATTATGAGGAGTGGCTGAGGGAGCTGGCATTGTTTAGCTTTTAGAAAACAAGGGGAGGCCTTACTATGCTTTACAATTACCTTAAAGGAGGTTGTAGTGAGGTGGGGATCAGGTTTTTCTTCCAAACACCAAATGATGTAAGAGGAAATGGATTTAAGTTGCACCAGGGAAAGTTAGGTTGGATATTAAGAAAAATTTCCAAACAGAAAGGGTTGTGGTACATTGGAATAGGCTGACCAGGGAAGCAGTCAAGTCACTGTCCCTGGAGGTCTTCAAGAAACTAGATAATCGGTTGGACTTATCAGTAGTATGTTAAAGGTTGGACTAGATGATTTTAGAGGTCTTTTCCAACCTGAATGATTCTATGATTCTATGTGTACTTGCAGCCCAGAAAGCCAATCACACCCTGTGCTGCATCAAAAGAAGCCTGGCCGGCAGGTCAAGGGAGGTGATCCGCCCCCTCTACACTGCTCTTGTGAGACCCGACCTGGAGTACTGCACTCAGCTTTGGGGCCCCCAGCACAAGAAGGACACAGTCATCTTAGAAAGAATCCAGAGGAGGGCTGCGAGGATGATCAGAGGGCTGGAACATCTCTCCTATGAAGACAGGCTGAGGCAGTTGGGGTTGAGGCCTACAGGAAAGCAGGAGAGGGACTCTTTGTCTGGGAGTATAGTATTAGGACAAGGAGTAATGGCTTTAAACTAAAAGAGGATTGATTTAGAGTAGGTACTAGGAAGAAATTCTTTCCTAAGAGGATTGTGAGACACTGTACCAGGTTGTTCAGAGGAGTTGTGGATGCCCCATCCCTGGAAGTGATCTTGTAGTTCTGTGTAAATTGGCTTCGTGTTGAAGAGTACGCAGTTATCAGCTAACTTGGCCTTATTGAGTTAACAGTAAATAAATTCATGCAAAGCTTTGATGCCACACAGAAACAGATAATCTGAGAATCACACAATGGTTGAAAGGGATTTCTGGAAGTTATCTGATGCAAACTCCTGCTCAAAGAGGGCCACCAATTGGGTTACAATGAAAATGGACTAGTATAGAATAGATATTCCATACAATATTTTATGGTTTAAACAATGTTCCCCCACTTCAAAAGTGCAATTCATAATCTCCAGTTTGTGTATTTGAATTTATTAAATTACAGTTTGACTCATCTGCTTGATAGAATATGTGTTTCTGTGTTGATTAGGAAACAGGTTTTCTGAGAGCTTTTCTGCCAGCTCTTCAGCATTTGTCATCAGCTAATAAATTCCGAAGCTTCATTTAAATTGCATGATTCAACAATATTAATCCATACTTAAGAATTTTCAATTAAAATTCTAGAATTAGCACTAGCTGTAGTTTGTTCCATTTACTTTGAATAATCTATATGTCCCATATTATCAAGTCTAGTTTTAACATCATCATGAAAGAGTATAGATTTTCTTTCTTTGGTAGATAATTTCTATATTATTTTCCATTCTACAGTCGAATAGCTTAAATTATGTCAGTTTCTTTTGCACTTGCTTTAAGGAGCTTATAAAAGCAATGTAGGCCATAGAATGGAACTGTTCCATTCTTTTTTTACAGAAAGAATACTGAAAGTTATCAAGACCAATCTTTATATCTTTGAATTCTTAAAGCTGTGTTCTGTCATAACAAAAAAAAAGAAAAAAAAATCAGAAATGAAGTCAATCTAGGAAAAAAGTTTATCTTACTTTTCCCCAAGCAACTTTTAAACTAAACAATTTCATACAATCTTGATCCCTCTCTGCTATGAGAAAGTTCCTTATTTCTCTCATAAGTTGCTGGGCTTCATTTGCATTTAAAATTCCTCATTTTCTATGTTTTTCTCTGCCTGCCTCACTGTGTTATTCAGATATTTCTTCCAGTGGAGCTTGTTCAACTTTGGTTTTGAGAAAAGGCCACATCTTCTGGAGCAGGAAGATTTTTTTACTTCTGGTCCACAGTAAAACAAGCATAACAAGGAGTAAAGGAGAACTTCCTCTCTAAGCCCCAACTACTTAAATTATTTACAGCTATCTTTATGTTCACATAACAAATGCATAATGTAAATATACTTTTTGTTAGAACATTTTACATTTATGTACAAATTAGTTAATTCTCATTTGCTTTGCTTCTGTTCATTCGTGATCATTGTATGTTTAGAGTCTAAACTTGTTCAATGACAAATATATATATAAAGTAATGAAAATAATGGAAAAAAATTCTTACATTGTAATTGGTGAAAGAGGACTGGAAAAAAATATATTTTTTGTTTGTTTGTTTCATAGAATCATAGAATATCCTGAGTTGGAAGGGACCCTTAAGGATCATCAAGTCCAACTCTTGACACCGCACAGGTCTACCCAAAAGTTCAAACCATGTTTGTTTGTTTTTTCCCCAAGAATCAGAGAAGAAGAATAATTGTCTGAAAAGAATAAAAGATTATGAAACAGGAATCTCTATAGGTGGAGAAAATTCTACTCTGTAAGATTTTATTACTTCATAAACCTTTTTTTTTTCTGTATGTGGAAACATTTCTTTTTGTTATCCCAAATATTTTTAATCACATGCATTTCTATTATAGCAATAGCAAATATAGTAAACTCTACCTATGCTATATGTAAGTGATAAGATTCAGGAGAGTAGTCCAGTGTTTTCAAAGTGAGTAGCTTTTTGGATAACACAGACCTATTTTCCTACTTAAGAAAATTACAACTGTATTTTTAAAATGGCTTTACCTCAGTGTTCTTTAAAATAGTTTTTCTTTAAATTATATCATCTTAAAAACTCTGTCACTGAGCAGCACTGAAATATTTTGAAAGTCTCAGCTGTGTTACCCAAACCACTCTCCATGGAGTAAGGCACAAACTAAAAAAAAATAAAAAAAAATAATAAAATATATATATATATATATATATATATATATATATATACCTGCTTCTATTTTTTTTTTTCTGGTTGTTGTTGTTATTGTTTTGTGAAGTAATCATAGGAGCAGATTTCTGCTTTTTGTTTGTGTTTACAGACATATCAGATGAGGCCTAACACTGAGGGGGTATTTGGGATACAGTCTGGTCATGACACAATGCTGCTGTCAAACCAGTAATCAAGACAACATATCTTGCAGGAAATGTTTACATATAGACTTTTATTGTGAAAGACTGAGTAATGTGCTTTGTTATGTGATCTTTCTGGGGGAAAGAAGGCTTTTAGTCATCTGATCACAGCACTCTAATTTCCTTTGTATGCTTATATATTGACATATTTTTGTATGCTTATATATTTGACATATATATTTGACATATATATTGACATAGCAAAAGCTATGTCGGCAGCAGTAGCAAGAACAGCCAAATGGCATAGTTTCTCATCCCACTACTTCTCCCAGAGTTCATTTTTTCTTATCACCAACTTCAATGTACCCTGGCCTCTCTATAAGCAGACAAATAAATTATTCTTCCCCATAGTAGATTCTCCTGTTCAAGGAGATGCTTTTCCTTCTATAAAGACAGCATCTTCCTCAGATGTAACAAATACAGAGTCAGCTTGCAGCACAAAACTCCAACTGTCTTACTAGAACTATGGAGATGGATAAATTTTTCCTTCTTCTAAATCAGACAAACCTCACCAGGGAACTCATTATCTTTGAGGGTCCTTTGAGGGTTTTGTTATTTTGCCTTGCTGATCCACTCCATCTCTGTCATCAATATGGTAAAAGGATCAGTGATGTTTTTTCCTGTTTTTTTTTTTTTTTTTTTTTTTTTGTTTGTTTGTTTTGTTTTTGTTTGTTTGTTTGTTTGTTTTCTTACAATATGACTGATGCTCTCCAAGTTTGTTTTGAGAAGAGAAACAACAAGGGATTTTTTTTTCCTGAGGTTTATAAATGTTAGATTCCAAAATGGTGTAATTGGATTTACAAAGTTTTTCTTCCTGAAGAATCAATAAGCAAAAAGTCAAAATCTGCTCCTGAGCACCCTATGTGAATAAAAATATGAAGATCTTGACATGAATTAAAAAGTGGGGATTTTAAAATCGTAATACACATCCAAGTTTACAGATGGACTCCAAACTATGATGAGACTAGTTCAAATCCCCAGAATATAATATGCCTGAACTTTGTAAGGGGAACTAAGTCCAGATCTGGATTTGAGTTTAGCTGGTGGAGCCCATCTGTATTTTGAAATCACATTACACGAGTGTGTGGGATGCGTGTGAGAGTGGAATACTTGATGAGGGCTGCTATCAACCTGAAACAAAATAATTTTTATGAACATGTGTGCTCATAGAAAAACTTGACAGGTGGCACCCTAATGGGACGAACCTGCACAAATTTGCCACCTTTAACCACCACACTGTTTGTAGAAGGAAACCAACAGACCTGACTGGCTTTGCTTGACACAGCTTTAAAGCAGGCCATTATTTCAAAGTTCATTTGCATACACATGCAAGACACACTTGATTTCAAGGTTTTTTTTGTTTCTGCTTTTTTTTTTTTTTCTTATTTTTTTTCCTCTTTTCTTGTCACTGATGGTGCAGAACCTGCTCCTGCTCATCACTCTCTTTTAATCTGGCCCAGTGATGAAGCAGACGACTGGGGCGAGCTTGGCAGTTGAAGGATCCAGATGCTAAACTCCAGGATTAATTTCTCTAGCAGAGGCATCTGGGAGTCAGATCCTCTCCCCTGACTTTCCTGGCAGCTTGGTTTAACCCCCAGCAATCCAAAATGCTCATTTTTGTTTTAGACTGGGAGTTGTTATTCTGGCAGGTAAAAGAATGCCAGATTGCCTTTGTCAAATGAAGGAATTTGTATTTAAATATCAGTGCCTCAATTTTCTCAGGTTTAGGAGCTCAGTCATTAAAGACCTCTGTATTCAATAATGATGATTTCCTTTGGCATCTTCCTCAGAATGTGACAAAAGAATGAAGTTGACATTAGTGAGAGAGAGCAGTGAAGAGGAGGGAAAAAAAAAAAAAAACAACAAACAACAAAGCAAACAACAACAACAACAAAAAAAAACACACCATAGATACAGTGACATTAAAACAGGGAAACACTATCCTGATCCATGAAGAGTGACAGTCAATGTAGCTTTATTGATGTAGAAGTGTAAAATTGGTGTAAATGAGATCAGGTCAACATCATTTGACCTTAGCCTTTTCTTCTTCTTCTTCATTATTTTTTTTTCCTTGAGAAATGACCTTCTTTTATACTTCATGACAGGGAAACAATCTGCAACAGAACCACAGAATGAAGAAATCTTGCATTCTTCCAGTAACCCTTTTCCCCCTGTAGCAGTAGTACTTCATGAAATTAAGCCCTGAATATTAAACTCATTTCAGATTTTACATCATGCATACTGTAGTTGCATTGACTATCAGTCATCAGAAGCCCTAAAGCTGTATAAACACAGTATGGATTTCTAGTGATAGTATGAATGTAATGCACTGGCTTTTTAAAAATAACTTATTTTTATTGAGCAATACAGGTTCAAGATGTACCACAAATATATATAATTTCATGGCAATTTAATTAGGAATAGAATTAAGGTAACAAATGAGATTGAAAGTGTAACTACTATAGAAAATACTTAACAACAACTGTATGTAATATAGTGAATGCTCAGTTTCACTTTTGAAACCAGTTTCGTTTATATGACCATAAGTACACTAATACATAAACTTTTGAAACATCACATCAACTACTGGTTAAAACAACAATGAAAAAACAACAACAAGAAAAAAAAAACATATAACAATGAATATAACCCACATAGAGCCCACATTTCAAAAATAGATGGCGTTATGTTCAAACTTTTTTTTTTTTTCCTCCTAATGGGTCATTCAAACACATTTTACAACTTCTCTTTATGAATACTTCTGTAAAAGAGGAATTTCAGTAAGCTTTGTGGAACAGTAGGAAAAACGGAAAGTCCACAGTTAGCATTGCTGGCACAGAGACAGAAGGTGATCTTAAATGTTACATTTATGTTAAAGAGTTATTCTGCTGCCTCTAGTAGTGTTCTTGTCCAAAAGGGCTCTCTAGTGGAGAAGTTAGAATCCAGCTCTGGCAGAGGAGGGAGAAAGCTACAGTATGGGATTACTCCTTTGCCTTCCTGGGTGAGTACATTCAACCTAGAACATAGACATAAATCTTACCTTGAAGGCAATCAGTGAGTTTATGAGCATTGTTTCCACATTTGTGTTGTATCCACACTTCATCTAACACGCAGTCAAGATCAGATGGATTTTATTTAAGATGATAATATTGTGTGCACAGTTTAAGTAGTGTGTCTGCTTATATGTTGATCTGAAAAGTTATCTGAGAGTTTTTTGGCTGCTATCAAGCTCTAATATGATGCCAAGACCCATGAAGTTGTGGGGGCAGAGGTCTCAGAGTTGTTCATGAGCAATAAATTACATGCTCTTGATTAGAGAATTTAGGAGTATGGCTTCGGTCAAGGCCTTGTCAAGCAAAATAGAACCAAGAAATGATGGATCAGCAGAGGGATTAAAGTCTGATCTGGAGAAATACATTGAGGTGTCTCTGAGGATAATCAGATCTTTACTCCAATTAAAAGTCACCAGTATTTTATATCTGAGAAGAACATGAGTAGTCTCTAACCTGTGTTCGTGGCACTTTGTAAAATTAGAGTTTTCTTGCCTGAGGCAAGATCCTTTATAGCAAGTATGTTGCAGGATGGTATTAAGTCACCTGTTTGCACTTACTACAGCTCCTCTCCCTTCCAAGCACTGTCATCATGGGCTAAGTCCTGACACCACCATTTTGTCAAAGACAAAATTAAAACTAACTCTTCTGCTGCTATGATTATTGTGCTTTACATTACAAACATATCTTATTCAATTTGTGATAGATAGGACATTTTGCATATTGGACTGAATACGAGAAAGAAAAATCAGTGCTTCTCATTCAAAGGAGTTTATTTGTGAACTGTTTAGTTTTATGTAATTTGTAATTTTATTGATCTGCAGACAGCTTCTGGTGGGAATGACACCCAACGTCTTTTAACTTTTAAGACATTTTGTCCTTTTCTTCAAAACTGCTGCAATTCACACTGAGTTACTCTTTAGAACATCCTAGCTTTGGTATCAGAGAACTAGCACAGAATATAAAGTCTCAGAAAAAATATTCCTCTTAAGGAGATCACTTCTGTCAAATAAAACAATAAAAAACCTTGTCATTTTTAAGCACCTTTTTCAGAGTTTGTAACAGGAGGCATGAAATCACTGTGAATGGTTCGTCATGTCAGGATAGTGAATTATTCAGATATTTGAATCAGTGAACTAGCTATTTAGCACTCAGGTTTATAAAAAAGGACACGGGTGGTGATGTCACAGTAGAATTATTTAATTTAGTCATACCATTTTCAAAGTAAGAATTTGAAGGTATGTTCTTCAATCATGTCATTAAGGCATATAATCTCATTGTTTAATTTAGAGTTAGAGACTGTATGTTGTCTCTAAACAATGTTGATATTACTCTTTTATTCATTTATATGGGTCCTGATGATATCCTTGCTTGGCAAATTGCTACTGTGAGAGACTCTGTAGATCAATTTAATTTTCAGTAAAACCTTGCTACAAAAACAACCAACCAACCAACAACAAAAAATACTATCCTATGATTAATCCAGCAGAGCAGATAAAAACTGTAGGAACTTTTCTTAAGAGACATAAAATACTTCTTTTATCCACATATATAAATAAATTGGTTTGAATAAAGGAACATTCTGAACTATAGCAATCAAACCACCCATTTTTCATTGAAAAACTGAAATCTTGTGCCAAACTGACTTTCCCTTATCACATCTATGTCTGCTCCTAAAATATTTGAGAATTTCAATGTTTTTTGAATCAGATGCTTCAAGGTTGGGGTTGTGTCATGCTGGTTGGAAATCAATCTGAAAATGCAAAAATACTACATTGCATTTATAGAAGAAATGGAAGGTATAGAGGCTAAACATGAGTGAGTAGGCCTGATTATTTTTTAATTTTATTTTTTAAGGAAGCATTAGGCAACATCTCCGTGGTTCTTTTATTGGTCTTCTAAATTTTTATTTATTTATTTTTGTAATACTTTGTACAAAACCACTAAATAGTTTTTTGTTTTCAAAACTTTATTAAAATGAGATATTTCAATTTCTAGTTGGTAAACTACATTACACAAGTGTGCCCTTGGTGTCTAGAAACTGGATGCAAGAACCTAAGATTATTATTATTTTTTTTTAAATATATATATATATTCACTTTCTTCAGTTTTATATTCCAGAAAATGAAAGGGCCATTAGGTGTCAATTTTAACAGAATGTTCCTTGTTGAGTTGCACCTAGGAAGGGTTGTCAATGAAAAATGTTCACTTGTGAAGTATTTCAGAGCAAATAATTAAACTGCAGCTCCCTCTGTTCCATGGCTTTTATTTGGACTTCAGTTGACTGTGTTACCCTTTTACTCAGACAAATGCTGTTAAATGCTATTTTGAACTCTTATGCTCTAAAAATGCATTTTTCTTTAGTTCTCTTGACATACCAAATCAGCTGTGGAATATGAAAGTATAAGTGTATGAGATATATATGGCATATTTTTCCGTCTTCCTAAGAAGAAAATATAAGGCCAACGGATCTGGCAAGCAGTCTTTGCCTTTTGATCCTTGAGAACATCTTTTACACATCCTTTTTTTTTTAATTTTTTATTTTATTTTTATTTTTATTTTTTTTTAAATAATGTGTCATTACTAGGTTATTTGTGTTCCAGTAGTGCCATTTCTGCAGAGTGAATGTCTGTCTGAATAAAATGGAATTGCATTCTTATTTCTAATAAAACAGAGATTTTTCATTTAGTAAGAGATATATAATTCCCTTAAGCATCAGATTAAACTAATAGATGTTAGCAGCAAGGGGTATAAGAATATAAGGGTTAAGACCTTCAGCTGACAGAGGCAGCTTTGTCCTAATGACACCTTTCATAAAAACATCTGCTTAAAAAAGTTAGGTTTTTGCCCCCTCATTTCTATTGGAAAGCAGTTCCTCAAACTGAGTCCTCTGTGTTAGAAACCTTTTCTTAATTTCCAAACTAAATGTATGCATAGCCAGATAATATGCATTTGTACTTGTGTCAAGATCATCCTTTTGTTTAAGTATTTCTTATCTCTCTCTGGTGTTTACCCTTGATGTACTTGAAGGAAATAGTCACAGCCTCCTGTGGCTTTCATTTTGTTATGAGAAAAAAATGGATGTTTATCTCAGGAGATAGTCCATAATCCCAACGATCCTACAAACTTGTATTTGTACCCATTTTAGTGTGAATGAGTGCTTTTTATCATGAATGGCAAAAATTGTGCACGATAGTACACACAAGTCTTTATTAGTGTACTGTACAATGGTGTTTGTGATTTCTCTTATTTCCTGGAAATATGTGGTCTAATGCATCCTAAGTTTGCCTGTTTTGCTGCTACATCACCTTCATAGCCTATAGTCATCCTGTGATCAACTGAATTAAGTTCTTACCCTTTAATTCTTTCAAACTGAGGAACTCGCGTTTGATAGCAAGAACATTGTTGTTCATTCCAAATTATATTACATTGTACTCTATACTATTCACTTTAATTTCTATTAGTATAATTTACTAAATCAAATTTGTTATTGCAGTCCATATCTGTCACTTCTCCTTCATTTTCTTTATCTGCAAGTCATTTAAATTGCTATCATAATTTTAATGAGCTTGCCTTTTTTTTTTGCCTTTTTTAAATCTTATCTTATGTTTACTTTTGTATCTTAACTCATGTTTTTCTTCAAATTAGTTCTAAATTAGTACATAACAATAATTATCCAAATAACTTTTTTTTTTTTTTTCTTTTTCCTCAACTCTGGTGGTGCTATCTGGCTTGAAAACAACAGTTACACCCCCCCTCTGAAAGAGTTAAAATTAGATGAGATATCAATTCATCTTTCAGATAGTGATTATCCTGTCCTCTATTCTGAGTGCATTGAATATCTAGAGGGATTTTTTTTTCCACATCTTATTTATCGTAATTTACATTTAAAGACCCTGATTTCTACAAACTAGCTTGCCTCTTCTGGCATGCTTAATGTCCTCAACTTTACTGAAAAATGAGGCAAAATATTAATTCAGTTTTGGGGTCATATCTAGATTATATTTAATCTCTTTCCTTGATCTATTTTTAATTATGTGGATAAGGAACTTTTCAGTATTTGTTTTAATATCCTTTGCAAGATGTAATTTATCTTGGCTTTTGCAGTTCTCTCTTTTTCTCTAAACATATTGACCTGTAACACATAACTCTTGCTACTGATTAAACCCTTTTCTTTTTCTTGTAGCCTTACTGCTTTTCTCACTTTTAAAGACACTATTCATCCCCTTAGATCTGAGGCTCTTTTCTACAAGTTTCCTTTACTTTGCTTGTAATGAAAATTGAAGAAAATTCCTGTACTTTTGACTAAGTCAGACTCTAAGCCTCTGCCACATTCAGTTCCACTCTTGCAAATTTTCTCTTTTGAATTTAAACCTTAATTATAGAGGTGCTTTTATTTGGTTCCCCTTCACTTCTGCTGAGTCACTCACAACCACTTGATCCAAAGTTACATCTCTTACAACCACTTGATAAGGAGTTTTTAATAGTAGTGCCTCATCTGAGTCTCTACTGTCATAGAATTCCTATTAGGAACTATAATTAATATCAATTCACGTGAGTTTATCAGAAGTAGACAGTCACCCCTTGTATATGTAAGTATGAACAGCTGCATTTCTACCACTGTTAGAAGACTGACTCTCTTCTCCATTTGTAGGAATGACCTGAGGAGGAAAACAAAACAACAAACAACAAAAACAAACAAACAGGAAATGATCACTGGTGAACTTTGGAAATGACACAGTAATTGAAGGAAGACAGACAAGTAGTAGTGAAGAAAAAGGATTACTGCCACTGCACTATTCAATCTGTCAAGGCAGATTGCACCAGCAAATAAAATGTATTTTATTATGGCTCAAGGTAACATTTAGAATAAAATAACATAATTATATAAACAAAGAAAATGTCCATGGAAGAAGAGAATAAATTACTTAAGATCTAGAACTAGATCTTGTCCTAAGTCCTCTATCAAAAAGCTAACAGAAGAGCAGGGTCACTCTGCCTGTTGGTTTAATGCAATGCTAATTATTTTGTGAAAAGAAGAAAAACTTGTAGGAGAGATAGAGACCCTCTCTCATGAAAGAGTCAAAATATGCAGGAACCCAATTTACAGGAAGGATTGTATCTTTTGTATATCATGGTGTAGTGGGTTTATGTGACAAGGTTTTGGTAGCGGGGTCCATAGGGGTGGCTTCTGTGAGAAGAATCCAGAAACTGCCCCATGTTAGATAAGGGGCCCGCTGCTAGCCAGAGCTGAGCCAATAAGTAATGGTGTCCGCGTCTCTGTGAGCGCAGATTTAAGAAAGGGGAAAACAAACAAAAACTGGTGGAGAGAGAGGAGTGAGAACCAGCCCTGCAGACCCCAAGGTCAGTGCAGAATGAGGACAGGAGGTGCTACAGGTACGCAGCAGAAGTTCCCCTGAGGCCTGTGGAGAGGCCCCTGGTGGAGCAGGCTGTCCCTCTGCAGCCCATGCGTCCCACATGGAGCAGATCTCCATGCTGCAGCCCCCCCATGGGTGGAGGAGCCCCCGGTGGAGCAGGTGGATGTGGCCTGGAGGAGGCTGCGCAGGAGCAGGCCCCGGGCCGGAGCTGCAGCCCATGAAGAGGAGCCCACACAGGAGCAGGGGTCTGGGGGGAGCTACCGCCCATGGGGGACCCGTGCTGGAGCCTTTTGCTTCTGACAGATGGACCCCATGGTACTGAGCCATGCGCAAGCAGTTCTTGAAGAACTGCTGTCTGTGGGCAACCCCTGCAGGATCAGTTCAGGAAGGATGGCATCCCATGAGAGGGACCCCACGTGGAGCAGGGGCAGAGAGAGACCATGAAGGAGCAGTGGAGACGAAGTGTTAGGCACTGACCACAGCCCCCACTTCCCCATTTCCCTGCACCACTTAGTGGGAAGAGGTAGAAGATGGTGAACAGGGAGGGGGGGAGAAGGCATTGCGGGGGGGGAAGGGGAAGGAGGGTATTACTTGTTTCTTTCCGTTGCATCTCACTTCTCTAGCTTGTTAGTAATAGGCAATAAGTTTTACTGTCTCCCTACTCTGAGTCTGTTTTGCCTGTCATGATAACTGTTGAGTGATCTCCCTGTCCTTATTGGAACCCTTCAGCTCTCTCAGTCCTTCTCCTGGAGAAGGACTGAGAGAGTGGTTGTGGTGGAGCTTGGCTGCCCACCCGAGTGTAACCACCACACACAGAAGCTCAAAAATTAACCTATTAATAAAATTACAGTAATTATTTCTTTCTCCACTGACTGAACTGTATAAGATAAGATGGGACCAGAAAGGTAAAAGCAGAAGACAAAATAAGGTTGTCTGATAACCATTTTTACACTACTTATGTCTTCAAGAGGAAAAATTCTTCTACTTTTTGCTGATGTTATTTCTGTTGGTTTTTTTTTGTTTGTTTTTTTTTTTTTTTTTAGAGAACCACTTTGTCTTTTAGTCATTCTAGTTCTAGTTGTTTGTTTTTTTTTTTTTTTTTTAAATTATTATCTATTTATTATTATTTTTTTTTTTTAGGAGTTAGTTTGTCTCTTCCTTTCTCTCTTTTCTCTTATTATTAGGGCAGTCTGTTGAAGCTCCCACTGACTGAATGAGTGGAAACATTACCTTGATTTTTAAAAATGAAAAAAAGGAAGACCCAGAAAACTACAGGCCAGTCTCACCTCTGTGCCTGGCAAGACCATGGAGAAGATCCACATAAATGCAGGCTGGGTGGAGAATGAATTGAGAGCAACCCTGAGAAGGACCTGGGGTGTTGGTTGATGTGAAGCTCAACATGGGCCAACAATATATGCTTGCAGCACAGAAAGCCAACTGTATCCTGGACTGCATCAAAAGAAGCCTGGCCAGCTGGTTGAGGAAGGTGATTCTCCCCCTCTTCTCTGCTGTTCTGAGACCCCACGTGGAGTACTGCATTCATCGCTGGGGCCCCTGGCACAATAAGGACAAGGTCATATTAGAAAGAGTCCAGAAGAGAGCCACAAGGATGGAGCACCTCTTATATGAAGACAAGTTCTGAGAGTTGGGGTTCAACCTGGAGAAGAGAAGGCTCCATGGAGACATTATAGCAGCCTTCTGGCAACTGACTGGGGCCTAAAGGAAGCAGGAGAGGGACTCTTTGTTCGGGAGTATAGTATTAGGACAAGGAGTAATGGCTTTAAACTAAAAGAGAATAGATTTAGAGTAGGTACTAGGAAGAAATTCTTTCCTGTGAGGATGGTGAGGCACTGTACCAGGTTGCTCAGAGGAGTTGTGGATGCCCCATCCCTGGAAGTGCTGAAGGCCAGCTTGGATGGCTCTTTGAGAAACCTTGTCTCGTGGAAGGTGTCCCCCCTGCCCATGGCAGGAGGGTTGGAATTAGACGATCTTTAAGGTCCCTTCCAGCCAAACCATTCTATTATTCTATGATTCTATGATTTTGTGTATCTAGAATGAGTCTCCTAGTCTTAGCTCAGCTGTATACTTGTTGCATAAAATTGAATGAGCCATCTAATATCTTGCCTCTGATTTACCACTTGTGGAATGGTATAATTTTTTTCTCTTTATGCTTCTAAGGTGATATTTTACAGTATCTCTGTCTTTCTCTCTGCTCTCACTGCTCTCTTCATATTTTTCCAACTCTTGGATGATGGCAATGCAATGCTCTTGGCACTGTTTTCTCCCAGTATATTTTACACATTACACTTTACATTTTAATCATTGAGTAGAGATCATAAATACCCCTGGGAAAAGGTAATGGTTCACTGGACTCTGCTCACATCTTTTTGACTTCTTGGCACCTTAATTCTTGTTTCACAAAGGCTCAGTTTCACTACATCTGAAAAGGGAAGTATTTCCCTTTTTCATTTTTTCTGTACTGCCACTAGGCTGTATTCTGGAGCTGAGAGTTCTGGCATTAGGGTTTGAAGGTTTAATCTTGAGTCAAAATGGGGCTAGAATCCAATTTTATGTGTAAACACTTGAATCAAAAGGCTGTGTTGTAAAAGGCCTATAGATAATCTCTTCCTTTTTATAAAGACCTTGTTTTAGGTGTGAGCTCTACTTAGCTTTTTCAAAGGCTAACTGATGACTAGGTTCTGTGCTTCTTAGCCTAGGTGGAAGTACCTTATAACAGCCCTGACTTAGAAGTCTGTCTGGGGAAGGGACAAGATTGCTAACACATCACACAGATTCAGCATTTTTCTATTGGAACATCCCTAAATTGAACAGGGAGTGGAAGTACTTCTCCCTGGGCTTTAGATTCCACCCCATGTAGCAGATACAGGCTACTAGTATTGGACATAAGCCAATACGAACAGGTAAAAAAGGTATACAACATCTGAGTATTCACTCAGAGAGGATGTAGCATTTGTACAGAAATCTGTGAAAGCTGTTCTCAGAAAGGGGTAGCAGGGGCAGGCCTTGCTTACTATTGTTGATAGCATAGCCATTAGCACAATACAACTCCATGGGACTTAGATTTTTAGACTGGGGAAAAAAGAAAAAAGAAGTAGGAAATACATTTATTTTCTGTGTTTAATTTCTTAATTGGACCTCTGAAAAGGATTCTTATTACTAAGTATGTAATCTATTACATTTCTGAAAATGGCATTTTTTAGATGCCTTGAAATGGGTGACTCCTTTCTTAAGACAGGATAATGGTGGACTACGTATTTTACATCTGAAAGAGATTGTAGAAAAAGATTCTACCATGCTAGAATTTTTATGGCATGTCTTGATCTCTAATTTACTCACACATAGAATGTACTTAGCCAAATATGTAAACAGCAAGCCAAGCAAAAAAAAAATCTCTTTCCAGACTTATTATTTGGTACTGTTATAAATGAGGTCTCAACTCAATCTGAATTTTGTAATATTTATAAAACAAATATTTCTAAAAGATATAAAAGGCAAGTAAACAGCGCTGGGTGTGCAGGAGTCTACGCTCCACCAACACTCACACACAAACATCAAATACACGGAACATTGCTTTACATACGAAACGCAAGTATGCCTATACATACGTACAATCAGAAAAGGTAACAAACAATCCTCCAAGTTCCACGACTCAACAGTCTCCATTTTCCACTCTTCTTCTTGATTACATACAAGTCTCCATTTTCCATTCCCTTTGAACAATATGTCTCGCTTTAAGTTGTCAAGCAACTCGGTCTTCAGGCCTTAAGTATCCCGTTCTTCCCAGATCGAAGAAAAGCATATCCATCTCCTTTTCAAGGCCAATAGGCCTGGGTCAAAAGGCACGTTCAGGTCAACAGGGGGCATAACAGCAAAAGCCTTTGATGGCTGTAGCAGCAGAGGGGCCCATGGCGTAGCGGTTGGATCAGTAAAGGAGCCCGCAGCTCCCTCACTATCTGGCAAGCCACACGTTTGTGATTGTGGCTCCACACGGCTCTTTAAGGCCTCAGAGATTGCTCGCCAGGTGCCGAGCAATCCCACCGCAACCTTGTCGTTTTTAGTTGCAGAGTCCCACACCTTGACCTCAGTTTGGTCCCAGATTTCAGGCTCATAAACTGTCTGATTGTTAAGAAGGAGAATAAGCTGTAAGGTTACCAGGACAGTCTTTGTTCCTAAGGACGTATGATTCCCCATAATGTGCAGCTGCTTACCAGCGAGAGGCAGTTGTGTGCACGGGTCCGCTTCTCTCAGCTCGATTTTCTCTCCAGTTCCAGTGCGCCTATTTCCAGCGACTTTCTGTACGAGCTTCTCTGAGCAGTTTGCTGAGTTTGGCTGAACCTGTCTTCATGAGGCAATCAAAGTGCCTGTTCCTGTCCTGGTCTCCATTCTGCTAGCCTGTTCTTCACTTCTTTTTCCTGCTTCTTTATTGATGACGTAACTTCATCGTGTTGCCTTTTCTTTATCTTGAGGGTAGGCTCCCCTCTTATACCCTTCTTTCCACAGCAGTTCTTTTCAAAACAACTTTTCATTGGTCAAAGAACTTTGAATGTAACAACAACAGCAAACTGGAGAACAAGAGACCAGGTGGAGAACAAGAAACTGGGAGACTGCATGGAGTCTCCTGAATCACCCTTCTTTGTTCCCTCTAAACTCTTTTCTATTCCCGATGGCCTCATCGTTAAGAGTCTAATGTTATCTCAACCACGGGGCTTTCCAACCCCCATGGCCACATTCACAAATCTCCCCTTTCTTTATTAATATCAACAATTTTCTCAACATAAATTGCCACTCCATATATAGCATTAGGTAAGAAAATATCATATTAATTGTGACTATCATATTAATTACATTTGATTGTTTGATGAGTTACTGGATGTATTTCTCAGTGCAGGTGGCACAGTTTCCAATATGATGCACTATAGCAATCGTGAAAAACTAAGACAATTTATTTATAATTTACTTTTAAAGAGTGAAATTTAGTTTTTAGAGAAAATATGTAGATCTTTCAATCATTAAGGAAATTAGAGCCACTTTTGTTGTACTAATTTCTCTTTAATAATAAAATTTTGCTTAAGGAAGAAAAATTACTTGACTGTAATTGATTTCTACTATATTTTATTCTTACATGCTACACCTGTCATCTTATCTGCATATCTCTCAGATTTAAGACTACAGAAATGGCTGTAGCTGAAGGTGATATTTGTGATGTGCTGTGGATTGTATCGAAATCTTTTGAACTCATTTATGCTATGACATTCTATGGCAGATTAATTAAAATCACAGTTACTTCAGCCCGGGATGGAGAATGGGAAAGTAGTCTCAGACGTGAAATGCACTCATCAGATTCAGTCATTGCTTGATTACTCTTGCATCCATCACATTTGTTCTGTGGTGAGTTAACGTCAGTATTTTGGTCATGGAAAAAATGGGAGATGAATGTTCTTGTGGTAAAAAGACAAGTCTTTTCTCACTGGCAACACAAATACGCTTTCTGTATGCCTACAGAAGTGAGGTGAACAATGGAAAATACTTCCCTGTTTTAAACACTCTATCAAAAACTCTGTGCGATTCACCTTTGTGACCTGTTTGAGCTTCTGTGCAGCAGGGAAGCAAAAAGCAGGAGTTTGACTCTCTCTCAGCCCCACACTCTCACAGTACACTACTTTAGCCAATCTACAAGTCTGACCATAAACGGCCTGAAGAGATGACAACCTTTTATTTCTCTGGGCATTTAAAATTCACTGCAGGAAGTAAGAAGTCATTCAGCTGTCTTTCTTTGTTTTATTGTGTCCTTCATAAATGCCCAAATTAAAGAGTTTTTCACAGTTATCAATAACTAGCAATCTTTTTAGCTTCCGTGGTCAACAGCTCTGAGTTTTTCAGGGAGGTGTATTCTGCAGTGAACAATGAAGAATTAAAAACTCATGTAATAAAGCTGATTTCAACTGTCTTGGAAAGAAAGATTTTCTCTGCATTTAATGGTGCCATATGACTCAGATGAGACTTCAAAAGATCTTTGTACTCATTTTCTCATTTTTCAGCTGAAATTCAGCTATACTGGGACATGTTGTTAGTGTGTTTACCTTCAATACCCCCTGCTGTTCTTCCAGGGATCTGTGATGACACATGTCTTTATCTGCTAGTTCCTGGCTTATTCTGTCACATTGCCAGAGTTAGAATCTGTGTTATGTGCATTTCAGACCTTTGAATGTGATAATGACCTTTGGGTCTGAGAAGGGTACTGAGATGCCAGAACTGAGATGTGATGCTTTACATTTGCAGTCTTTGATTCATGAGTACATTTGGGAAAGTTACTTCTGAAGGAAAAAAGAAAAAAAAAAAAAAAAAAGATTGCTTTAAAAACACAACTTGTTTGAGCCTGCCAAGCTTGTGAACCTAGGACATGTCTAATTGAACTCAGAAGTGAAAGATGTGCATTGTGGGGTCTCAGTCTGCTGTTTTGTACATTATACAATTTCAGTGAAGAAGTAAGCCCAAAAGCTGAATTTGATACTGAATTTGATCACAGCTGCTTGACAAGGTAATTTTTTCCTTATTTTTTTATTTTCTTTACATTCTGATTCTAATTCCCTTAGCAAGACTAGCAAGACTAATTCATGTTTTACATATCCACAGTACTCTTAAAATGTGAATCAGTCTTAGCAACTCTTTATGACAGTTTGGCTATGGAGTCTGAAAAAGGGGTGGGAGGAATCAGACTGTAGTTAAAAAAGATCATAGAAGAACATTGTTCTAGAAATTGTAGTACAATTCAACTGTTCCCAGATATTTGATAAAGATGTTATCCCACATTTATACTTTGAGAAAGTGAAATCTTTTGTATTCTAGCACTGGGTACTCCAAAGTCCTCCAAAAACTTCGTAGTCTTTTCTAATTTTTCACCTGCATTTTACTTAACATCATGTTCCCATGTTAAAATTAAGAGGAAATAGAATTTTTTGTTTTGTTTTGTACTATGACAGTATAGACAGTCTCAAGACAAAATCACAGCTCCACTGGCTAAATGCAGTACAAATATATAGCCAGACATAACATGTCACAAAAAGTGGCAATCTCAATTGGCACACTGGGTTCTAAGTGAATATTGCAGATGTAGAGACACATTTTGGTTACGTGAATTTACTAGGTGTTCTTCCTGCCTCCTGGCAGAGAGATATGTGATTTAAGTGGACAAGCCCTTGTTTTGGATATTATGGAATCTTCCCATTAGGAGGAGAAGTTCATGACAAAGACAGACGTTTATTTCTTGCCACCCTGCTCACTTAGATAAAATGAGGCCTGTCTTTCTGTGAGCACAGTTAGGCTCCAACAACAGGCAAATTCGGTTGCTTCCAAATCTTTCCTTATTCAGAACTGTCTTTAAAATCTAAATATTCACCATAGACTTGCTGAGATACTTGACTTAGTTCCTCTTTCAGGTATGCATAATAGCAGCATGCCATGATGAGGATGCCTGGCTTTGGTATCTGTTAGCTGTGGCATCTGCATTGTACTCCGATGTAGATGTACACAGAGTAGACCTATTGTTCCTGTGCTTTGTCTAAAGAATTATCAACACTTCTCTCACTTGTTTTTCAGTTCCCTGTTGTTTCCCACAGGCACAAATATGTTCAGTGGTCAATAATCAATAGCTGGCATTTGCATTCATCCCTCAGCAATATACTCTGCTCTTGCATATAGAATCTTATAATGGTTTGGGTTGGAAAGGATTAGGCCCCCTTTAGGTACTGGAAGGCTGCTATAAGGTCTCCCTGGAGCCTTCACTTCTCTGGGCTGAACAACCGTAACTCCTTTCGCCTGTCTTCAGAGGAGAGGTGCTCAAGCCCCTTGATCATATTTGTGGCTCTCCTCTTGCCTCTTTCTAATATGTTCCTGTTCTTCTTGTGCTGGGGGCCCCAGAGCTAATCACAGCATTCCACGTAGGGTCTCATGAGAGCAGAGCAGAGGGGGAACCTCCCACAACCATCTTGCCACACTTCGTTTGATGCAGCCCCAGATATGCTTGGTTTTCTGGGCTGCAAGTGCACATTGCCAGCTTATATTCAGTTTTTCCTCCACCAGCACCCCCAGGTCCTTCTCATCAGGGTTGCTCTCAATTCATTCTCCACCCAGCTGGTATTTGTACTTGGGATTGCCCTGGCCCAGGTACAGGACCTTGCACATGGCCTTGTTGAACTTCATGAGGTTTGCACAGGCCCACCTCTCAAGCCTGTCCAGGTCGCTCTAGATGGCATCCTTTCCCTCCAACCTGTGAAATGCACAACACAGCTTGGTGTCATTGACAAACTTGCTGAAGAGTGCGTTCAATCCCACTGTCCATGTCACCAACAAAGATGTTAAATAGTGCTGATCCCAATACTAACTCCTGAGGAATGCCACTTGTCACTGATTTCTGCTTGGACACTGAGCCATTGACCACAACTCTCTGAGTGCAGCCATCAAGCCAATTTCTTACCCACCAACTGGTCCATCCATCAATTCATGTCTCTCCAATTTAGAAACAAGCTTGTCACAGGGGGGACAGTGTCAAATGCTTTGCAGAAGGGCAGGTAGTTAATGTCAGTTGCTCTTCCCCTATCCACCAATGCTATAAACCCATTGTAGAAGGTCACCAGATTTGTCATGCATGAAGATATCTATATCAATTTAATCGGTGTTTTGTAAGGTGTTCTATTTAATAGGCGTTTGGCTATTTAAATCCAGGGGGGGCTTACCTGCTCCCTACCTCTATCCCCAGTGACACAAAGCTGTTCAAGCTGTTTTATTAGCTAAACTGTTATAAGATGAACATATTAGTGGTGCTATATGTTGAGTGAAGTTGTATGTTCCTTACCCTATGTGTAGAAACATTTCAAAGCTTCAACTCTTAAATTTTTTTAAGCTTCAAAATGACCTTTTTCTTTTTAATCACATTATGGATATTTTACACACTGTGATATTTTTGTCCCAGATTGTGACTGGATTGCTCTTTTAGGCCCTGATTCAGCAAAGCACTGATACATTTCCTGCTTTAAAAATCAGCAAGGCACTAGTGTATTTCCTGCTTTAAAAAAAGATTAAAGTAATCCTTGGAAAGTCTGCTCCAGCTTATTGAGAATTTTATTTAAAATTCAGAAACTCTGTTATTCTTCAAACATATTATTATGTCTTATGTCTATAATCTTATATGTCATAACTTAAACATATTTAATGAAGGAATATGAAGCTTTCTTTCTCATCCACTATCTTTTGTTTTCTATGGGAAGGTTCTCAAGGCTCTGATGGCTCATTTATTTGAATTATGTTGCTTATTTGTAAGAAAATGTAAGAGACTTACATCACAAAACATGTTCTCCTGTCGGTTCAATACACAAAAACACACAGGTGATGCTGAAGAAATAATTAATAGTATTTGCTTGTTCCTGTTAACTACATTATTTCTCCAAAGAACAAAATTAAGATACTGGAAATACAAATCTCAGCAAGGAATTTAATTGTCTCATGCTTTTGCAGACACTGTAGCTTTTCAGAAATGTGTTTTCCCAAGATATTAGTCACTGGAGAAGTTTTGTTCTGTAAAACAGGTGTCCTATAGAATTGATCCTTGATCACAGTACTCCCTGTTGAAAAGTTCATAATAGTATTTCATAAAGTAAATTACAGATTAAATTGTTGTATCATGAGTTTTTGCAGTGGCATAATAAAGGGGTTGCCAAATCAGCTGTATGACTCCCTGCAGAAAAGATACCATTTCAGAGCAACATTTAATTGACGTACCGCTGGCATTGCAAGTGCAAAAAATGCATGTGGACAGGATTAAGGTTGGAGGGATTGTCCCTTGCTGTTCCCAACTTGCTCTTTCTATCAAAGGGCTACTGCAGGCACTGTTTGGATTTGAATTGCTAAACTCCATTTGGATGCTTGTTCTTGCAATGCTAGAGCAGCATTACTCTCAGGCACTGGAACAACACCCAAATGTTATAGCAGCGCAACACAGATCAAGAGGTTTATAATAAAGAGATTTCATGCAACCAGAGTTGTACACATAACACAGAAATACTGCTAAATAAGAAGGAACCAGATTTCAGTGTACTTCTTTTGGCCAAAACTCTATACTCCTCAGTGTATAGTGTTATCACTGCTGTAAATGACAATCTTCCAGTTATATTTAAAAAATGAATGCATAAAATGTTTCAAGTTTTTATTTATGTATTTATTTATTATTTTATTTTTATTTTTTCCTTTGGTATATATGCTCCTGGCATAACAGTAAAGTGAAAAGCCTTCTGAAGACAAAATAAGAACTGAAACAATACTATCATGATCCTTTCCTTTGCAAAGCCACAAATGAGACATTTGGGAATGGAAAAATGTTTTGAGGGAACATTAAATTGGCCAAGAACAAATTGCTACAGAAAATGACATCCTCTTCTGAACATCCATTAGTTTCTGATAATCATGAATTCTCGGATGCTTGAACATTCTATTAGTACGAAGCAGTGAGTTAATTGTAATAATTATCAGCAGTTTTAATTGTTTTGTTATAATGTATTTTGCAGTTTGTTTGACAGTGTGAAATCAATATTCACCTCTAGGAAAAATATCTAGTACAATAAAATTAGGCTCTATTACACCTTCCAACCTTAGAATTAAACTTTGTACATAAATATGTATTTCTGTTTGTGGACATAGACTAATTATACTGGATGAGTAGAGATGCATAAATATATTGGACTTCCTTGTTAAAGGGGAAAATGAAGTCTCTTCTTAAGGGTTGTTTCCGTATTTCAAACTTTTGATTTTCAGACTTGAAATCAGAAAGATGATCCTATCTCTTCAATTTTATTGAATATTATTTTGGATTACAAAGAAGTACTTCACAAAGATATAATCATAATTTCTAGAATACCTTTACTGATATCACTTTAACAAAAATGTGGCGAGGTACATGAATATTAATAGTAATAATGATTTCAGATAGGGACCCCAAAGCACTTAGAGAATATAAAGAAATAAATGTTGCAACACCCTTGAGAAACTCTTACTTGCAGTTTAGTACATCTGGTGTAACAAAATCAAAAAATTTTGAAAAAATAATTACCTGAATTTACATAACAGTCTTCAATACAATGAGAACTAAATCACAGACATTTGAATTCCCATCCTGCACTTTAACTACAAAATCATATTGTCTCTCTCACACACAGTGAGATTGTTACATATACTTCCTCAATATCTGTCTTTTTTTATATAATCTTTATGCTGTTCCTGAACATTGTATTCAGGAGTCTGATACTGGAATGGGATTCAGTTTGAGTTTATGTTTTGAAGAAGATGTTTAAAAATTGTAGTTGTTGCAGAAAAGAGTCATGAGAATGTTTTTGGCTATTTGTTTCTAGTGTTTTGGTTCTATTTTTGTGGGAACAATTCAGAAACACTACTTAAGGGTTTTCTAATACTGTAAAAAAGAAAAAAAATAGTTGGTGGGGTGTTGGAAAAACAAAGAAAAAAAGAAAAAAAAAAAAGAACCAAGGGAAAGATGCTGTAGTAGGAAAAAATTAGACTGGAAATAAGTGCTTTTGTTTAACACTCATTTTCATGGATGGTTAAGTAGTGGAACAGACTACCAAAGGAAGTATGGTAATTCTACATTTCCTCGTTTCTTCCAGTTAACTTGCTAGTTCTGTTTTAGTCTAATGTGAGGCATAAAGGGGTTGCAGTGGGATGGTCTAAGTTACGATGGTTTGTGATATACGAGATGTCAGACAAAATGTAATGATTCCTTATGCTGTGATCCAATTAAAAGAGATTATTACCCACACAATTTCTGTGCAGCCCCCACACTGAAGTCTCTTGGCAAGAGACATAAGTGTCTGTCACCGTCTTGAGAGTGTTAAAAACTTCATTACTGCTTGTTCTTTTTGTTTGTAGAAAAAGACAGTCGACACTGTGATTCCTGGAGAGACCGGAGAGGGGAAGAAACTGAGCTGGATCCCAGAGGAAGACACAAGTCATCCTTCATCCCTGCATGAAGACGGAAATCAGGGAAGGCAAAAAGTTAGTGAGGGGAAGAGACAACAGACAGAATGGAGCAGTGAGACCCACCTAATACAATTTGTGACTACACTTGGAAATGAGATGAGGTTTTGGAACTAATTTCCTACAGTCTAACTTGCATGTGAAATCTGAAGTAAGGGTTAGTGCACACTCTAGCAAGAATTTACATGTATGTAAAAAAAAAATCAGCACACCTTTGCACAGTTACCACAATGAATGAGTACTAACAACATCCTTCCTTGGCTAAAAGCTGGTGTCACATTTTGAGGATACAATTGGAAGAAATGGACATAAGTAGCGAGTACTGTCTTTCACTGCTGCTCTGCTCCTGTGATCTATAAATAAAGAGAACTTTAACCTTTTGTAAGCTCAATGATAAGCTATTTGTTGGAGCAGTAATGTGTTACTGCTAGCTGATTCAGAAATGGCAACTAAGGCGCAAGCAGCCTATGCTTCATGTAAAACCCAATTGTAGTGCCGTCATTATAAGGGAGGCTTGAGAGCTCTGTTGGCTTTTCAGTAGCTATCACTCCATTTGTCAAGGGCTTCATCTGTGTTCAGAACATATACCTTTATTTCCTTATAATGACTAATGATGATTCACAGTTTTCCTTTCCTCTGCCTTAGATTCCAACAATGCATGTTTTTAGACCTGATGTCTTAATTCCTTTTTTTCATTGTTAAGAGAAACTTCTAAAGCAAGTAGACTCATGTCTTCTACATACTGTCAACCTTCCAGAGGGTCTTCAGTAGCTCAATAGGTTTCTCCCATTTTTGAATACTGACCCGTACTGTTTCAGCTATTCTACCATCTTTGAGGTTATAATTACTGCTGTCATAGCTGTAGCAAGAGCCTCCTACTTGGAAGCTATTGGGGAATGCTCCAGAGGGAAGTGAGCTGCTCCTCCTCCCTCCCCTGAATCCAGAAGATCCTTCTCATCCCTGCTAGTCCCAAAGGCAAGAATCTTCTGGCTGTTCTTTAATCCTGACCCCTTGCTTTGCAGAGGCCAGATCTGAAGCCAAATCACTGAGGTGACAGTGTATATAATGACTTATATTATAATGCCTTTATATTAGTTACCACATTTTAAAACTCTGTCACAATTTCTTGACTATTAGCAACATTGTCAGCTTTTGATGGAACTTGTTTTTTTTTTTTTTTTTTTTTTTTTGTTTTTCTCTCCTTAGGGATAAAGGGGACTGCAGCTTCTGATGGTTATTGCAAGTGACTTAACACATTTATGAAGACAATTGGTACTATCTTCTTTCTCTGCCTCTCTTACAGAAACTGAATTTATTTTAAGATCATCTCTCCCTCTTCTCTCTCCGCCCCCCCCACCCCGTCTCTCCCCCTCCCTTTTCCTTTTTTGTTTTTGGACTACTGGGAGGAGACATCTAATGTACTGTCTTCATATTTCTGAAGCTAATTATTCTGAGACTGTAGCTTTGATTTTATTTCAGGGTGTCACTGCTTTCCTCTTATAGGGAAAATCCACACTGAGATGCCACATTGTTTTGAGAAAATACCAAAAATGCCTACAGAAGGCTTCGCCAAAGAAGGAAACCTATGTAAACACATCAGTGGTTGTATTCAGAGGCTGCCTAACTCATGTACAGGACACAAACTAATGGATATGAAAAGAAAAAAGAGGCTATGGCTTGGGGGAAAAGGAGTGTTTTTAATGGATGATTTTTGTTCTGAACAAACTGTTGTTCTGTACAACTTTTGTGTAGAAATTACATATTACTTCAGAATCCAGGTCTTTTCAGGAATAAAACTTGTGCTGGTACTATGTGATGTCAGAACTGCTGCAGACTTGAAAGGATCTTCGATGTGTTTTATTATATGCTTAACAAGAACAGACGAGTTTCCTCCCCACTCCCAAGAAAGAGGCTACTACTTCAAAACCTTTCTCTACAAATACATGAGAGCAGGGCGGAACTTCCATTGGACTAGACCTGATGAACTAGTGTAACTCACTGAGGAGCAAGACTAAGCACCACAGGAGTATAACAGTCTCACCAGGTTGCAGTATATCCATTTATTTTTAGATTTCTGTGCCACAGCTGGAGCTGACAACTTCAGGAATAGCAGTTCTGTCCATGAAAAGTAAAGAAAGCCACATTCACAACCCATCCTCTGGAATACATTAATAATAAAAAATAGAGAAATGTAAGAAAGCATCCTGTTTAAAGGATGCTTTCAGGATGGTCTGTGTACTGGCAGACTGAAAGTAGAGTAAATCTCTGAGGCAAATTTTGTTAACAAGATACAAGGTATTCAGAATGTCACACAGGCAATATCTAAACCACCATTTCCAAGGGTGGCTTAAGTGAGAGGAAAACAAAATGCAGATGTGCCTTTCCAGTTTCTTCTTGCTATATTAAGTGTCCCCATGGTATTTTTAAGTGCATTTTCTGCATATTTTTCCATTCAAAATATTAGATATCACATCCTTGTGTATGCTCAAAGATGAACAAATTAGAAGGCTTCACAGCATACTGAAATCTTTGTACAAACTCTAAATAAATCATCTGGGAGGAAGAAAGAAACCTTTCTGTGTGAAAGAATAATTTCTTTATAGTTTCATAAAAGCGAGAGGCAGTCCTCAGTCTACTAACCTAGGAGATCTTAAATAAAATGAAGACAGCTATATCTCAAAGTTAAAAAGATCACCAACATCATTTCATCTTAATTGGGAAAGATATGCTTTCTTTGCTATACCTCAACAAAGAAATCAGGCTCAATTTTTTTTCCCCCGATTTTACGTTATTTGAATTTATCTTTCTTAACTTCCTCCCTTATACTGCTATAATAATCACACTACAAATAAACTATAGAACAAAATCTGGAAACTACCATAGTCATTGCTCACCTGTGACCAAAGCAATACCAAAGATGTGCTAATTCAAAATATATGCTAACTCTGGTGAGACACTAAGCCTGCTCTGTAAAATCTGCTTCAGCACATTTTTAAAGTGATAAAAACGTGACCAAAGTGACCAAAGAAAGCTTAGAAATGGATTTAATATTTTTCTAAAATACAGTTTTCTAGATAATTTTGACTCAAAAGCCTAAACTTCTTTCATTCAATCAATTTATACATCTTTCAACATTTTAAAACTTATAATCTGCGTGGATTTATCATATAACAAATATGGTGTAAATGTTCTATATTTCTAAATGATCTTTAAGCTTCTAAAATCTCTCTGTCTTGTGTTTTGATGCTTCTCTTCTTCTTTCTTGGACACCTAGAAAAGAGGATTATGGGTTGAAAGAGGAAAAGTGGAAGTATGTCAAAGAAGAAAGACTCCATTATAGTGAGCTAATCTCAAGTATACATGTATATTGGTATGTATTATATATTAAGTGCTTACTAAAGGCTTTAGAATAGGCTGTGTTGCATATTTGCAGTGAACTACAGCTGTTTCCACACTACAGCCTGTGAATTTTGTATTTGTGTAAGATGATAATAAGAGTAATGTGAGGTATTTTAAAATATGTTACATAATTGTGCTTCTATTTATTTCTTTATTTAAAGAAGAGGATGATTCTTTATTGCCATTACTGCAATGTTTGATCATCTTTCAGGATTAAAAAATACTGTGCTCTTAGTATAGTTTCTTCTCCCAGCTCTCCAGGAATGAATATGCTAAATAATACTCATGACTATTTTCCAGAAATGTTGAATTTCTCTCCTGAAAACCCATATCAAAGAAAGTGGGGTCTGCATCTGAACTGCACATTTGTAGTATCTGTGATTATTCTTGGCTCTTCTATAAATTAGTTCCATAGACAATATTCTCTTGCTGAGTAAGCACAGCAGTCACTCTTAATACCTCATCCACAGGAAGCAAACAAGAAAAATTAAGATTCTCCAGAAAGCCAGTCAGACAAGCAAAAGCAAACTACTTATATGGTGAGCTTTAACAAGGCCTAACAAATAAAGTTTTAGCATCTGTATGTAATGAAACTGATACACTGTATCAGTGAGCACAGTAATATTTTATTCAAGGTGTGTGTGGTCACAAGTGGTATCAATATTACTGGTTACTCCGATTTCCACAAGACCTGGGTATTAGAGAGACTTTCTGACCATGTAGCCTCCTTCTTCTGTCCTCATGCCTTAGAGAAGAGGGGCTCCTATAAAGCATCTTTAAAGATCACTGCAATGCGTGACAATTGCTGATACTTCAAAGATGTAAATGGTATTAGCAGCGTAAAACGAGTTACTTCTCTGAACTGAATCTTACTTTAGTTAGTGTACACTGAAAGCAGGAATTGCAGCTACTTGGACAAAGCCTAGTGTTCATGAACAGTTTGAAGCCAATAGAGAAAACAGCTCCACTGAACTTGTCTCAACAGAGGTAAATTGGAGGACTTTGAGCAACAGGACTATAGAAGGACCAAGAACAACCAGGAAGTGGAATCATGGAAAATGTTTTAAATTTTCTTTAGACTTGTGTCTTTGTTGTACTAGCTAAAGTGCAGACTGAAAAATCTGTTCAGTTTTACTACTACCTGTGATGGCTTCTTAGAAAATTGATGCTTAAAATGCATGAGCATCCACAGAAAGTCAGCACTGACCAGGTGTGAGGAGAGGTGGAACAAAGGGAGAGAGATAGGGCAGTTGGGTCATTACGTCTCATTTCTGTGAGGAATAATGGAGAGAGAGCTGTGTTTAGGAAGTGTGCAAGAGGAAATCTGGAAAAAGAACAAAGAAAACCAAAAAGGTTGTGAATTTGATGCAATAGCAGCCAAAGGCAGCAGCCTGATGAAAATCCAACTTGGGAGGTATTATCTGGGCTGTATAGCAGAACCCATGTATTAATAATCAATGGTGAGAGTTTCAAATGAAATGATCGCATAAGATATTAGTGATATGAAATATCCCTATAAAATGAGAGGAAGATCTTAGCTAAAATGAACATAAAGAATGACTCCTCCTCACAAGTTTCAAAAATGATTTTTTAACCCACTCTGAGCATGAAAATTTAAAGAGGGGCTGGATGGAAAAGTGTTTCTATGTTTCGTGGAAGAATGTAGAGCTAGATCTGTGAATAGTTATTTTCTGTTGCCCATTATGCTTCCTTCATCTTCACTACAGTTAAATAGAGAAAGAGAAGGTGACACTACTAGTTGGAGAAGGTAAAGAAAAAAGTGCACTACCTCTTTCCACTAATTTAATTACCATTTCAAAACTATTAGTTTGAACTTTCAAAATAGGCATCGGTATGACGGTTGAAACCATTAAAGACTATTTTTTTGGATAGGGTGTTCAACTGGAAAACTCGCCTCCATGAAAAGATGACACTACCTCTCCTCCACTGACTCATTACTAATATCAATTTCTCCTGATTTCCATTTGGTAGACCAAGTAGCTGTTGGCCAGAATTGACACAAAAGTATAATTTCAGAGCTTAACTCTTGTAAAGCATATAAAAGTAAAGAACAGAGAGATTATTTGGAACTGAGTAATAAATAAAAATAATTAAAAGAATCTTGTGATCTCTTTAGCCTGTGAATTTGTAGCAATATTACAGATGTTTAGGTAGTGAATGCATTGCTGGGATTTCTTTTCTTTTGTTCATGGGAGGTTAGCATACTGGAAGCCAGAGCTTGTGTGTTAGTCACCTTAGGAATGAAGCAGCAGTAGCAGTAGTTTAACTGAAAAGATTTCTTGCATGTTATGAAAATATCAGTTCTACAAATACTCCCAGTCTTCAATATATTTTCTCTCTGTCTCTGAAGTTAGTGAGAATCCTTCAGACTGACAGGAATTTTCAAAGTATGGCTGCTGGAGAAAAGCACCAATTGCTCTTTTTAGAGCGAGCAAAGTTGGAATAAAAAATAGTATATGGTTTTGATTCCGGCAGCCATTCAGAACACATAGCCAGTAACAGTCATATAAATAAATAAATTGCAAAACATAACCAAAGAGAGATATAATCGGTGTGTTAAAACTTTTGTTAGGAGAGATCAAATATATCTAACAAAACAACACTTCCTGCTAACGGCCACTGTTGGAAACTTAATAGTAGAAATAGATGAATCATTGTCTCATCTAGCATAATACTTCCTCTGTTCCCTGTTGTTAAATTAGCATACTATTTTTAAAACTAAGAAAAACAGTATTTAAATATAGGAAGTAGACTGTGGAGAAACAGTTTATTCTAAGAGACAAACAAATTTCCTCAAGTTTTTTTGATGGATGTGCCATTTCCTGATCCAGGGATAGTACTTTTTGGTAACTAGAATGTGTTTAACCCCTTCCAGGTTGAATGCAGTAAATCTTTTTTGTGCTCTAGTAACCTTGAAAACCTGTAATTTATCATGTTGTGGTGAAATTAGGTTATATTGCACAGTGAAAGAATAGTTTTATCAAATACATTAAAGAAGAAGCATGTTTTCATACAAAGCATCTGAAGATTTTGGATTTACTTCTGCCTACACCAAATAGAAACAGTCCAAATGTTGTGTCCTCTGTTTCAATACAAAGGGCCTTTCACCACCATGGCTGGGCTGCACAAGTCTCTGAATAGGTCTAGCAATCAAGCTCCTTTTAGCTCCTCTGTTGGTAAAGTATCTGGTCATGGAGAATTCTACAATGTTTTGTAGAATAGTGTTTTGACTATGGTGAGACACTGATAACTGAAGCATGGGCTATGACACTGACTATTATGCATTATGGTTTAGGGTTCCTAGTATTGGTCAAATTAATACTCTTAAAAAGGGGATTTTTTTTTTTTTCTTTTTAATGAAGTTACATTTAAAAATCCAAATTCTTTTGTAAGTCAGTGGGAATTAGGTAGCCAAATGTCTTCTGTGCCTTTGAAAATCTCTGCATAAGTTCATAAATTTGATCACAACAGTCCCTTTTGGCCCTCTAATCTATGAAACTCTTAACCTTCCTATCATGGGATTTAAACTAATTTTCAGCTCATAGATTGGTTACGCTGAGATCCACTTCATTTACTTACTGATGGGATTTATTTTTCCCTGTTTTATGCTGAAGGAAATGTAAAACACTCTCCTTATTCATGGCAGCTACTGTTGACTTTGTTTTCTGGGAGTTTGTCTGGCAAGTGTGTTGGGGGGGGCATGGATGACCATTTCCGTATGTGTTATTTAAAAAAAATAACATGGTAAATCAAACAGCTTACATTTTTAATATTATTTCAAAAGTAAAAAGGGTAGGTAATCAACAAAAAGAGAAAATAAGCACATTGCAGGGTTGGAAGAGAAAGTTTACTTTGATTTTTCCCTTCCCAGTGATGCATGGATCAGAGGACGTTATGGATTCATACATGATTGCTGTGTCCCAGGAGAACTCCAAAGTGACTTCTTTCTCCGTAAGACCTACTCATGAAACAACAATGTGAGACAGAGAATGGATAATTCAATATTTTTCTGTGCATCTCTTTTCTTGTCCTTCAAAAGTATCTTGAAAAATATTAGGATTTTTCCTGTGAAATTTAAGGTCCCATGAAATTTATATTACTTCTTTGTGTTACAAAGAGTACAGTTTCCAACCCTGTAAATAGGACTAAGAAGACTAATCCCCCGCAAACCTTGCATTGCACAAAACTTTGGCTCACCACCACTGCTGTAATATTACATGACATCATGATAAAAAAACAGATTTATCTGAAATATAAAGAGTTACTCATTTGTTTTTAATGCCTCAGCCTGCCTCCTTTTAACATCATTTAATTTGCAAATCTGTGAATCATAGGAATAATACATTCTGAGACGCTTCTAAATGCATTCTAAATGATTCTCTAATCCATAGACTCCACTTGCTCAAGGTGAATCTTTACAAGTACAAGAATCTATGCAATTTACAGGAATATATTTTTATGGTAAAAGAAAAAAAACACCACCTTTCTTGTGTTTAGAATATCTGTTTTCTGGTTAATTTCTGTGTAATTTCATTGTAATTGTAAATTGTGAATATATATTTTTGCCAATAGTATGTTTTAATAATATATTGAGGGACAATTATTTTGACATAATAGAGATAATTGTTTTTTGAAACAACAGTAATAATCATGGAACTAAATTCTAGGCTAGTTTGCGTTCACTCTGACTGTAAAAATCTGGAAATGTGTTTAATCAAAGCTTTTTAGCAGGATACTATGGATTCAATTCAGTTGCCTAAACTCAGCTGAGTGTCACCTGAGATACCTTACAGTGTGCACCACCAGACCTTCAGCAGGTGCAGGATATTGAGTGTTTTACGTTTGCTGCTTGCATAAATACCTCTGGTTGTCTCAGTGGTACTAAATACCTATGCATTGACAGCTGAATCAGGGGTTCTGTTCCAGTCTGTAATTAAGAATGCTCTGCTTGCATGCTAGCTGAGTGCTCATCTCCCATTACAGAAATCTGATCAATACAATCAGTGGAGAACAAATCTTCATATGCTAGTCACCTACATTTGTTCAGGTAACTACAGTTGTGTTGAGTAGCTCTCCATGAACTAACTGTGATTATCCTACACTTAGTCTTTTTCAAGTTGGAAAGAAAGTCAGTGAACAACACAACAGAATGAGAGAGACTGAATCACAGCATAGCTTTGTTTTGTGTCTGGCACGGGATGTGTTGTAATAGATGTCTGGATACTCCATTCTTGGTCATCTGTACAGTAGCTGAGGGACATAAATTGTTGCTAATTTTCAAATGGGGGGGAGGGGAAGGAGGGTAATTAGAGCATTTTTGTTTGTTTGTTTGTTTGCTTTTGTTTGTAAAAAAATGTTACATTCAATCACAAATTGAATGTACTAAACTTAGACACTTAGTTCACACGTAAATACATTTATGTACTCAAATCCAATATTGTAGAATCCTGAGCTGATTTCTACCTGATTTCATTTGAAGAAAACTAGGTATCAGTGGAGGTTGCTGAGGTTGCTATCTGATATTCAGGTGAATTGTTAACATTTTCTTCTTTCATTTAACACACATGACCAGAGAAGGATTAGAACTGATATATATCTATCTACATACACACACACACACACACATATATATATGCACCAATATACAGAATCATCAAATCATAGAATGGCTTAGGTTCTGGGGACCTCAAGGATCATCGGTGCTGGGGCCGGTCCTGTTTAATATCTTCATCGATGATTTGGATGAGGGCATTGTATGCACCCTCAGTAAGTTCGCCGATGACACCAAGTTAGGTGCCAGCAGGGCTAGGGAAGTGATTATCCACCTGTACTCGGCTCTGGTGAGGCCACACCTCGAGTACTGTGTTCAGTTTTGGGCCCCTTGCTACAAGAAGGACATCGAGGTGCTCGAGTGAGTCCAGAGAAGGGTGACAAAGCTGGTGAAGGGTCTGGAGAGCAAGTCTTATGAGGAGTGGCTGAGGGAGCTGGGTTTGTTCAGTCTTGAGAAAAGGAGGCTCAGGGGCGACCTTATTGCTCTTTATAAGTACATTAAATGAGGCTGTAGTGAGGTGGGGTTTGGTCTATTCTTTCACTCTGTCTGTTCACACCACTCACCACCGGCCTCCATTTGAATATAGATCCATTGACCACCAGTCTCTGGGTGTGACCTTCAATCCAACTCCTTATCCACTAAATGGCCCACCTATCAAATCCATCTCTCTCCAATTTGGAGATCAGGATGTCATGTGGGACCATGTCAAAGGCCTTGCAGAAGTCCAACTTTATATCAGTCGGTCTTCCTCTGTCAACTGATGCAATCACTCAATCGTAGAAAGCCACCAGACTGGTCAGGCACAATTTAACCTTGGTGAAGCCATGCTGACTGTCTTGGATCACCTCTTTGTCTTGCATGTGCCTTGACGTATAATCAGTATATTATTTTTATATATATTATTTTGCCATCCCTTTGGCCCTTTAGAGAGTGTCAGATAGTACCTATAGTGGGAATTCATCTTATGAAAATCTGCTTTTATTTTGCCAAATGCCACTGGAAAAACATTGTTGTCTGAAGGAAAGTGTCTCAGATGGTTCAGAATTCAACAGGAACACAAAAATGTTTAGAACAATTGGAAAATGTATGTAACAACAGCAGGAGTAAGAGTCCCAGCACTATGGTAATGTATGTATATAGTTTCTAGGACATAAACTGTTATGTCTGCATGATACTGTATTGTTCCCCATATGTACAATCAGCTATTCTGTAGCTTGTTTGAGTAGAAATACCCAATTCTGTGTCAAGGAGGAATAAAATTGGTTCACTTTGAGGGAAGATTTTGTAATGGTTGACTTCGTATATACATCCAAAGGAATTTGAACATGTGCTTGAAATTACTGAGTTTGAAATTAACTCTGAGATGCCTTATGATACTGAAAAAAAGACTAGGGATTAACAGAGCACTAAATTTAAGCCCAGTTTCTTATAATGAGAAAACAAAGGATATGAAGTTTAAGAGGAGTTAAGAAAACAGTGATTTAGAGACAAATAAATAAAAAGTAAAATATTTTATTGGGTATTCCAAGTTCAGAAAAAGAGTATGCATTAATTCTCATGGAAAATAAAATACAATTTAGACCTGCTAGAATCTCTGGATCTCCTCCTTAACATCTTCAACATTCTCTTTCCCTCTTTCTCCCCCCTCCCCCCATGTTCAAAGACATTGATATTTAAAGGAATGCAGGCTGAATGACAAGTTAATGTTTACGTTATACCAAAAATGTAAATACGTATATAAAAATTTGATTTTTTTCATCTCCTCCCACTTATACATCACTCCAAAGTTAATAAATGCCTAGGGTAAATTTCAGTGGCTTAAACACAGTTATTTAGTGTTATTCCAGACATTTTGTATATCAGTGTTTTATATGGGGCTGACAGGTGTAACACAGGACCCACTGGGATTCAGTTCCCTTCTTCTGGAGTGACAAATGATCAGGTGCAATATGAGAGCATATCTCAAGTGATATCAATTTTCTCTAGTTGGGAAACTGAATCGCACCTTTTAAGACAGATCATGAGTGAGGCAAGAGCAAAAACTTTCACTGATTTCCTTGGAGCAATTGTTATGCCTCATGGTTTTAACAGTGGCAAAAATTTTGTCACAACAGTTCTTTGATCACAAAATCACAGGAATTGCTTTGATATAACAGAAATTTGAGCTTCACTTTATATCTTCACTGATATAATGTGGCATTTGATTCAGGCTGTCCTAGCATAGTCCAGTAGCACCCTAATAAAAAGTTAATAATATGACATAATTTCAAGTGGATTCTGAGCAGCTATAAAGTATTTGAAATCCCAGAACTTATTCTGAAAAAATAAAAATAAAAATAGGATATGTAGCACAACGTCAATGATCCTGAACTAGATTACTTGCTTCCTTCAAAAGTAAACACGGAGGCATAGAATACTAGGTCGCCAACCAACTACAGATTTCTATTGTTGTACTGTGCTAATAAAATGTCTATCAGTTCTGAGAATTAATTTCAGCCTAGACATTAGGATGTAGGCATTAGAACTTCTTAATGTTCATTAGAAAACATTAGAAAACATGAGAGAAGTACCAAAGAAGTACACTGAAGTAGTTAGGTTGATGTCAAATTAAAAAGAAGGGTAAAAAGAGGAAATGTGAACTTTCAGTGCAGAATTCTGATGCTGAGAACAAAATTAATCAAGACACCAAAGGATAAAGAGAGAATAAATTCTTTAATCTTTAATTGCTTATACACCAATGTTAGGAGCATGGGTAATAAACAAGCAGAATTGGAATTGCTTATTTATGAGCATAAACATAACCTGGTTGGTATAATAGAAACCTGAGGGGACGGTTCACATGACTGGAATGTTAAAACCAACATTTATGTTTCTTTTAGAAGCAAAATTTAAGTAAAAGACAAAGGGGTGTTGCACTTTGTATTGAAAAAAAAAAAAAAGATTCTATCTTTTCTTGTGTCATCCAACATACTTTGGATGATAGTCAGTTTTTATATGCTGAAGTCTGGGAAAGAACTGCAGCTACAAATATATACTGCTTAGCAGATATGCAGTAAGAACAAATTTTAAAATACCAGATCACCAGATCTTGCTGTAAACTGGACGTCTGACTCTTAAGTACATAAAAAAATTCCAGAAGAAATTAAAAACCAGAAATGGCCTTCAGAAGTCTAAGGCACTTAATTCTTCATGGCATAAAATAGAAACCTCAATTTACTACTGTTAAAATATCACTGGAATTTCTTATTACTATGTAGGAAATATCTCTGATGTCCCCTCAAAAATGCCATGAAAATAAACTAGAGGTCCATAGTACTATGAACTAAGTACTAAGTAAGTAAGAAATACTAAGAACTAAGCAGAGTAGGACATTACAGCAAAGTGAAAAACTTCTGATATTAGGATTATTTATCTCACCAAAAGAAAGATTAAGTATGAGTCTATGATGGGCTATAATCAAATATAGTTAAAAGATAACATCTCACTATATAAACAGAGTTTATTTCCCACTGTTCAACATTCCCTTTGTGTGCCTACGCTATATTTTTGCCATAATGTGCTTGTGCTTAAGTGCCTGGATGACCAGAGCACAGATCCCTCTGCTTTCAGCTTTGTAATTGGGAATACAGCTCTTGCAAATGGAAGACTGTTATCCCAGAAGTGGGGTAGCTTGGAAACTACTGTGCTACGTTTTCAGGCAGTTTTAGGTTACTTTGTCAGTACAACATGACAACACCAGTCATTGCTCTTTTTGATTCGTAGGTTTTATCCATCTTTGATGAGAGTGTTTCTCATAGCAAAGTGTGTAGGTCACATGAAATACTGGCAAGTACTGACTGAATAATTAATATCACCTCTGGATAATTAGAAGTCTGGTACAAAGGCAGTGGGTATACTGTAGTTTGGTAAGACTATATTTTTCTGTAGGTAAACTCATTTGCTTTAATCATACAAACAGTGACATACTGAAGTCCTTATCTGACTGCTTTACTATTAGTTTATCACAGCACCTTCTTCTGAATGGGGTTATGTAGGTTATACAGATTTCATCTTCTCCTATACTAGAAAACTTCTTTGTCAACTGCTATACATTTCATAGCGATGGAAGGATAATGAGACAAAGTGCCAAACTATATGAAAATCAAATTGCTGTACCATGTGTAAAGGGCTTGTTAACTATTCCTGCTCAAAGGTTTTCATGAACTTAAACCAACTGTGTCCTTACACTGTAGTATTTAAATACCAGAGGCTCTATTCAGGGTGACTAAGTATGTTTGGGCTGTGTTTCCATTAACATACAAGAAATTCTTTTAAGTTACAGTAAAGTTGTGACAAATGTTTCTGCAATCCTTTATTTAAAAAGACAATTGTCAAGGTGTTTCTTATGATTTTTTAAATCTTTTTTTTTCTTCTTCTGCAGTTACAAAAGCACAATGGGTATGTGAAATGGTAATGGTAGTATAATAGAAGTGATTATAACTCCTGAAAACTGCTGATATATATTAGAAATAATTTGAACTGTAATAAAGAATAATTAGCAGCTAGACATGAAGGTTCTTTCTAGATGATCTGATGACCTAGTTACAGACAAAAGGGACTATGACAGCGTCTGAATACATGTGAGATGTATGAAACTGAATTTTCTAAGTTGAATTGTACAGTCTTGTTAAACTTGATGTATTGAATAAATATTGAAAATCTTGACAATATAGCGTATTTTTTGACCAACAAAGTATATATCCTAGACCCTGAAGTACTCATGTGATTCTCCATATGTAGACTTTTACATTTTTGAAATAGGACAGTTCATGTTCTGATTCTGATCTCAGAATTTTCAGCAGAGTTTAACTGACGTTCTTTCCTAGGCGAGATGTCAGATTGCAGAGTACAAACAAACTGGTGCATCATATAATATGTACCTCAGTCTGAATTTCAAAAGACCTGTGCTGCATAGGCACAAAATAAGTTAAATCATTTATGTGTATATTGTTCCCATTACCCTTGATATTTCGGACGTTCAGCACATAAAAACAAAACAAACACATTTAGATATTCAAAAATAATAACTTAAGGCGGGTCACCTTCAATTCATATCTGTTTAATTTCTAAGAAAATAAACTTTTTTCCTGATTTTTACATGTAAAATATTGAAAGACATAGAATGATCATAGAATGATCAAACAGGAGTTTGATCATTGCTTCTAGAACAGTTACAATCATAACACAGTATTTGTCTTAGAAAATGAACGTAGGGCTTCTAATTACAGCTGTATATCAAAAGGACCAAAAATATGGTGACTTGTTCTCTTTAGAACAGTGTCTAAGTACTTGTTGTGTGCTCTACATCTGTTACATGACAGGTTGTTAATGATGTGTGTGTTCATTAAAGGTAAAGTGCCTCCTGTGTGTTGTAGTACTTAAATTTGTCTCTGAAATCCTTACTTGAGTACCCATGGTACATTTTCCTAGGTTAGGAAAATTTTTGGACCTTTGAGAGGTCCAAAGCTGCACTAGTAGCTGCACTATTCTCAATCAGTTCTTCTGTCAATGGTCACCATTGTTCATTTCTTACAAGTCACAGATTTCTGACAAAGTTGCTGAGTATCCAGAAGATGAAAGGTTAGCTCTGATATAATAGGATTTTAATAAAGCATTAGAATAAAATTTTCATGAAATCTTACTCAACAAAGTGAGATCAATAAAATGATTTTTTTGTAGGCTGAGAACTGAGGAGTTATAAACAAAAGACAACAAGGATAAACAGTAATATATCAAGTTGCATATTTAAGGATTTCAATTCTTTCACTAATAGTTATAACAGCAATAACAATGAGGGTGCTGCAAGAACAGGGAAGAAAAGTTTATAAGGAAGTAAGTTTATAAGTTCCACTGTCATTAAAAAAAAAAAAAAATGTTTAAAGAAACATTTGAAAGTATTAATAGGTTTGCCAAAACCAAATGCTTACCAGAGGTAAAAAGCAGTTCTGAAATATTGCCATGCATGTTACTGGGGCCAAAATCATACACCAAGGAGAGGAAGACTCTTAAAAAGTCTTGTAAGATTTCTATAGTTTTACTGAGTGCAGGTGCCCAGGTGTTGGTGGCAGGGGCTGCAGGGCAGCCTCTATGAGGAGAGACCAGGGCTGCTCCACGCCAGACACAGCTGGTTCCAGATGGTTCCAGCGGCCCTGCCGTAGGGCAGGGGTAGACCCAGCAGCCAAGATGGAAGTGCCTTGGAGAAAATGACAGAGAGCAAAACTCTGCATGGCAGTGAGGACCAAGGAAAATTAAATATGAGAAACAATCCCACCCAATGTCAGTGAAGAAAGAAGTGAAGAGGTACTTCAGGCACCAGAGTAGAAGTTCCCTTGCGGCCCATGGAGAGACCATTATGGAGCCTCCATTAAAGAAGAGTGGAGAAGAACATGGTGAGTTAGGTGGCCCACAGAGAGGAGCAGGGGAAAAACATGAGGATAAAGGAGTGGCAAAGAGAAACGGCTGTGGTTTTCAGACCATAACCCCATTTCCCATCCACCTGTGCTGCTTGTGGAGTGGGGAGGTTGAGGGAAGGGAATTGGAAATAAAGGAGTGAAGGGGAGCCTGGGAGAAAGGGGATGGGAGTGGGGGGAAAGAGTTTCAGTGTTTTTTTTTTTGGTTTTTTTTTTGTTTTTTCACTTTGTTTTTCACTGACGTATTATTTTTACCTGGCAATAAATTAGATTAATCTTCCTGTAGTTGAGTCTTGTTTGCTTGTTACAGTAACTGGTAAGTGGCCTCTCTGTCTTTATCTCAATCTGTGAATCTATGTGCTTTTCCATTATATGTTCTCACCTATCTTTTTCAGAATGGATAATGAGGAAGCGGCTGAGTGGGCAGCTGGATTAGGCCAATCCACCACAGCAGGTAAATTAAAAGAAAATATAGATTATTTATGAATAAATTATTTATCTCTAGCTGTAGAGAATCTCAAAGGACAATTGTGATAGCCCGATTGTTGGAGACATTAAATAGTCTGTAAAGAGTCATAAAAAGGCTACTCTATGGAAGATCTACTCTGTGCTGATAATGGGATTGGTTGGAGAGTTAATTCATCTTTTCACCTCTGACCTCAGTTATTCATAAGGATGTTTCTGCCTTTTGTTTTTTCATTGACACAGAAGACTGGGAATACTATTGTGATGGAATATGCATGGTAGCATCTGTTGCATGTGTCCAAATTTAAGCATTATGTCTTTTATTTGTTGAATTAGAGATAAAACAGAGTTGTTACCTTGTAAGAAATTAATTTTCAACAATAGGGTTTCTTCATGGAGGTTGCTAAATTGTAATTGTTACTGCTGCAGTGCTATCAATGTTTATTAAATGTCCCAGTCTTATGCAGAGGTTGAACTGAACAGAAGTAAAAAAATTCTAAAAGCAGAACTGCTTGATTTTTTTTTTTTCTTAATTGAACCTACCCTGTAAATCCTGCTTTGATGTAGCCTAAATTTTTCATTAAATCACTTTAAGAAAAAAAGTTACAAAATGTTCTCTAAACAAGAAAAACTTGTTAAAATGTCTTATTCTCCCCCCACCCCAATTCAAATTACACATACATATGTGCATATAAAATATCTAAGAAAATACATGTAAATGTTTATTAATTGTCTCTGCTGAATGGAATACAAAAAATAATCGCTTATTTTATATATATATTTTTTTTAAATTTTAGAAATAAAACCAAGTCAAGATACTTGATATAGATAACATTTGAATTTATACTTTAAGTTGTATCTGAGTTACAGAGGAACAGTTTTACCCTTGGTTTTAAACATAAAGACTACTCATTTTCTCTGGTGGAAAATCTCTCCAGGTTCCTTCTATAATATATAGAAAGAGAGAGGTTCTTCCTGAGGGCAAAGCAGAATCAAAAATTAGGTTTAGAATCCCTCTTCTGAGTATTATAGAATCCTCTTCTGAATTGTCTCTAGAGAAGTTTTTGTCTCTCCCTCAGCTACAGTGGGAGTCTTGGGAGATTAGCCTCCATGAGTTGGTGTTTTAAAGCAGTGCTCTTCTCTGATTTGTTCAAGACATCTCAACATGAGCTACAAGATTTCTGTTCATTACTATGATCTTTGGATCTAGATGGGAAGGTACTCATCTAGAAATTGAGATCTTCCACCCTTACTAAGTCACATTTATTTTAATATTTTAAACTTAAAAAATGGAATGTTAAAGATATAATATACCATAGTATACATTAGGCACTTCTTGACAAATAAGAGAATAATGCTCAAAGAATAAAGTAACTAAAAAGTGAACACAAACACAATAAAGTTTCATTTTGAAATAAAATACATTTTTTCCCTTAAATTAAATTGTAAAAATCCATTTCTACACATTTATATATATATAATACTAATTTTTATATAAATGTATATCTCAATATAAATACTGAATATTTCATTTAACATTTTTAGGAATGGAAACCAGTTTTGAAATATTAAAATGGGAATTTCCCTTGAAACCAGATTAATCACACTTGGCTGTTTGTAATAAAAAAATGTAGGCTGCTGAGCAGTGCTTGTTTAACTCTCCAAAAGACTTCTGGCAGATCTCTGATATTTAATAACTGTGTCCATACTGCTAAATATATGGTGGCCATGGACTGAACTTCAGATCTGAGGCTAAATGTGAATGGATTCACATCCATGCTGATTTACAGAAACTCTTCTGGAGTTGAGAAGCATTCACTTTACACAGCACATGGCTATCAGTCTCTTCACCATGTGTGTGTTTGCCCGCAACAACTTTTTTTTTTTTCCTACAAAACTAAAGAGTTAGGCTATATGTAGCGTGCCCACTGTATACTGTGTCTCCAGTGGTCAGTTTACCCAGCAAAGATTTATTTGGGAAAAAAATAATGGAAGAATGTTTACATACAAAACTTTAAAAAACACATGGCAGAGGACAGAAGAAATGGTGGTAGGTGTAAGGAGCCAAAGTTTTAATGGGCAATGTCCTCAGTCCTAGTCCTAGCTTTCATGCTGTACAGCTAGGTTATATTATGCCACGAATGGATATGAGGAATCTAATAGTAAAACTCACATCAGTTAGATACAGCAAATTAAAATATAAATTGCAAACCAATCTCCCCCCAACCCTTGTTGTTGCGGGGTAGGCCCTTTCTTTTAAAATTTATTCTTAATCCAGATTATGGATTACAACAAACTCTACAGAACCCCCAATACCACTTTATTTCTGTCACAGCCAAATGTGGCTGCCTGTCTGTGCCTGTGTTCACAGAATCACAAAATGTTATGGATTGAAAGGACCTTGACAGATCGTCTAATCCAATCCCCCGCCATTGCAGGAACACCTAGATCAGGTCACACAGGAATATGTCCAGGTGGGTTTTGAATGTCTGCAGAGAAGGCAACTCCACAATCACCCTGGGCAGCCAGTCTCAGCATTGTCACCGTCACCATGAAAAAGTTTCATCTCATATTTAAGTGGAACCTCCTATGTTACAGCTTGCACTCATTGCCCCTTGTCCCATCATTAGATATTGTTCTTGCTCAGATGCAGGATTCTACACTTGCTCTCATTATCACAGAATCACAGAATTTCTAGGTTGGAAGAGACCTCAAGATCATCGAGTCCAACCTCTAACCTAACACTAACAGTCCCCACTAAACCATATCCCTAAGCTCTACATCTAAACGTCTTTTGAAGACTTCCAGGGATGGTGACTCCACCACCTCCCTGGGCAGCCCGTTCCAGTGCCTCACAACCCTTTCAGTAAAGAAATTCTTCCTAACATCTAACCTAAAGCTCCCCTGGCGTAACTTTAGCCCATTCCCCCTCGTCCTGTCACCAGGCACATGGGAGAACAGGCCAACCCCCACCTCTCTACAACCTCCTTTAATGTACTTATACAGAGCAATAAGGTCACCCCTGAGCCTCCTCTTCTCTAGGCTGAACAAGCCCAGCTCCTTCAGCCGCTCCTCATAGGACTTGCTCTCCAGGCCCCTCACCAGCTTCGTCGCCCTTCTTTGGACCCGCTCAAGCACCTCGATGTCCTTCTTGTAGCGAGGGGCCCAAAACTGAACACAGTACTCCAGGTGCGGCCTCACCAGAGCCGAGTACAGGGGGACGATCACCTCCCTAGCCCTGCTGGTCACAGTGTTTCTGATACAAGCCAGGATGCCGTTGGCCTTCTTGGCCACCTGAGCACACTGCTGGCTCATATTCAGCCGACTGTCCACCATCACTCCCAGGTCCTTCTCTGCCTGGCAGCTCTCCAACCATTCCTCTCCCAGCCTGTAGTTCTGCTTGGGGTTATTGCGCCCCAGGTGCAGGACCCGGCACTTGGCCTTGTTGAACTTCATACAGTTGACCTCAGCCCATCGGTGCAGCCTATCCAGATCCTCCTGCAGAGCCTTCCTACCCTCGAGCAGATCGACACACGCACCTAGCTTGGTGTCATCTGCAAACTTACTGAGGGTGCACTCAATGCCATCATCCAGATCATTGATGAAGATGTTAAAGAGGACCGGCCCCAGCACCGAGCCCTGGGGGACGCCACTAGTGACTGGCCTCATATGGCCCTTATGAGCCCTTATATTTCATTATTTTTCTCAAATATTTTTTTTCCCAATTCTCCAACCTTTCGAGGTCCCGCTTGATGGCAGCACAAGGTTTTCTTAACAACATTCTAGACTTGACTCCTGATGGTGGCTCATGGGATCTTTGTGCCTTCTGTTTCCCCTGCAGCTCCTCTGGAAAAGTGCAGTCTCCCCTTCTTGGAGTGGTCATACAGTTGCAGAATACAGAAGTCAAGAAAAGATAAACTTTGGCCTCAGCTGCTTGGTTACATTGGACTTCAAGACAGAAAATACAATGAATGCTGAGCAGCCAAGTTAAGCAGTTACACAAATTATCATCCAAGGATATGTAAAATTTTGTGCATTCGAAAGCTTTGAAATGTTGCTTGAACATTGCTTCATGGGATGGAAAAAGATGTTATACCTCACAGAAAGCAGAATGGTCATCCCGTCTGGGCTGAGCTAGGACAGTCAGGTTCATCACCAGAGTCAGAGAGACTGCACCACACTAAAGCGGGTGTGTGTGTATGAAGCAGTTAGCAGTTGTGTTAATAACTGCAGGATCTCAGTACTGATGAAAGGAAGGGGAGATCAGCAGTAGAGAGTGGAGGTTTGCATCTGAAAAGAAAAGTGTAAGGATGCTAAAGAGTAGACAGCATAAAAATGTGTAGCTTTTCCCAAACTTGCATTCTCCCAGGAATGCAATCTGTGGATATAATGATTGCACAACCTTTTGTTCACACAATTGTGTAAGTGTCTGACTGTTTTTCCGGGGCTGTTAAAAAAGCCCACCAAGCTGTACAGATTAGAACTTTTGAGTTTATTCTGCTGTGGTCTGCTAAGAAGAGTGTGCTGCTTTCATCATCTGGTGTGCAGGAATAGCTAGAATATCTTGACATTTAGTAAAATACCGGGAAGAGTAATTGAATGCAGAAGAAGCTTATAGCACACATTTAAGCATTAATTTTGATATTTGAAAATGGAGATTACAAACCATATCTTGCTTTTAAAAGCAGGTAAAATTTTATAAGAACACTGCTTATAAAAAAAAAAACAACTCATAATTTTACTTAAATGTTATCATGTAAGTCATATAAAGTGAATTTGAAGAAGCATTTTCAGTTACTTTAGACCTGGATAGCATGCCACTGGGAACCTACATATGTACCTTTTTGCATAATGGCATATATAGAGCTTGTTGGCTATGCTTTTCCTCTAGTGCTGTAGTCAATGTTAAATTTGTAGACTTGAGCTCAGTATGTTTAGCATTAGGCATTAGGAAGAAAGAGTTTATTACTGATTAGTTGCATCTACTATCCCCTTCTGGAAACCTAATTCTGAAAACTCCTTTCATCACAAAAACCTGAATCCCTCTTTAGAAAGCACAGCAAAAGAAAAAAAATATCTGTGAGGCAAAAGAAAATCTTTTTCTTTGCTGAAGTCAAATAATACTAACTTGTGAATAACTATTATTTCATACAAATTTTTGTCAGGATTTAAAAAAGGAAAGTGGTATCATTATAAGCAAAACCTGTGATAAATAATTGAATCTCGCTGAGATATTCATTTTAATAACATTTGTTCTGACTGCCCATGAAAAGCATAATGACTTCCAATGAGCTAAGTCCTTTAAAACTTTCTTTAGACCTTCCTATAACTCAAAGAGAATAAGTCTGGAATATTCTTTGAAATTGAAGCCTTATATAGCTAATTGTATCAGAAGTCTGCTTCAAATCAAAATTTGAAGATGGTTTAGAGAACAAAAGTGGATAATGCCTTTGCTTCTTCAAATTTGCTTATAAAACCAAATATTCTTTGTACATTTTCAAGATAATATTGGTTTAGGAGCAAAAAATAAGCATTTAATCATATTAGGCAATATTATTTTTGATATAAAAATATGTGCTAAAATCTAACTCAGCTAGTACATAAAGCAGGAAGCTGGACTCAGTGATCCTTGTGGGTCCCTTCCAGGATGCTCTATGGTTTTATGATAAAAATGTTAAAAGGGATTTTTTCCTTTTATCTGTTTTCCTTTTATCTAAGGAAAATTATTTTTTGTTTGAAAGTAGGAGAGGCATTCATTTAATAAGTATAGTATACATGCAAAACTATTCACTTCTTCAAAAAGTTTTTACTCATTTTAAACAAAAAGGTAATATAAATTTATTTTTAAAATGTGTTGAATTAGTATCACCAGTCATCAGTTATTGCATTAATTTTATTAAGACAGGCTTATAAAGAGTCATACATAAGAAACAGTTTTTAGCCTTTCCAGAAAACCTAAAGGAACAACTTTGGTATCCAAACGTATAGAAATGTGAAAGCATAAAATGTTTCATTTATCATTCTATTAACAAGAAAAATAATGCCAGATAATTTATGAAGCACTGTCTAATTAATTCATTAGCTATTATGAATATTTGTTATTGAAAGAAGTGTATCTGAGGGAAGACATTATTTAGATAGTTAAAGTTGAAAAGTATTGAAGAAGGAATGTTTAAAAAAGTAGTCATTTAAATGTTTGATATACTGATGAAACAATACTAATAATGCAAGTTTGATGTTTTGATATGTACTTGCTGGATATGTTTCTACCCTGGTAAACAGGGAGCATATCAGCCTCATTTACCCTGCTGTAGCAACCAGGTTTAATTAATTTTTTTCTGTTGGCTCTCTTCAAGAAGATTATTACATTTCTCTGTCAACTGTTATTTTTTTGAAAATATAATTAGACCTAAACCTTTCCAAGAGCATTTTATCAAATTTGATAGCTTAAATGAGAGACATTGTCCTTTGCAAATTCATATGTTTTCATTAGTTTAAAAGGCCTCCCATCAGAACTTTTCATTAAATTTATATGAGATTTCTGGTGTGTAATTCCATGCTTAGCAATATTCGTTTTCTTCTGCAATATTACCCAAACACTTTTGTTGTTTGTTTGTTTGTTTGTTTTTTAATTATTATTACATTTAGTGTTATATTCCCATCCTTTGGTGCGCTTATGCTGAAGGAGATGATAATTAAAATTGTATAAGTTTTTTTTTTTTTTTTTTAAACAGAAATAAGATATTTTTATGGGTTTCAGGAAAATAATCACTAACAGCTTCACTAAATCTTTAAATGCAGTTCCAATGAGATAAATTTTCTTACTGAATTAGATGCTTGTTAGCATGATAAATTTTTGCTTTAACCTTTGCAAATTAGAATATTAATGTACAGAATAATACTATTAACCCTAACAGAAATAACATTAGTGACTGTAATTCCATTTTGATCAAAGACAACAAAAGGTTCAGATTTGAATCTGTTTATGATGGCAGCAAAAGAAGTGCTGCCTGGTGATTGTAATGTCATTCTCTGTTGAGACAGTTAAGGTAAGGGCTTGCTACCTGTAGAAATCCATCTTTTAGCTATGTAATGTCAATCTTGAAAAACTGTCTATGTTTCTGTTACATCAAGATTAAACACCTGTGTTGTACACCTAACCAGATTTACTTTTAAACTTATTCTTGCAGTGGAAATGTTATAATGGTTCTACTTGCTTGTTCCTCAGACTTGAAGTGAGGAAGTTGACCAAGCTTGCCTCTCACACTCTTGGGAGAGATTAGTTCTCTCGTCTGTAATAGATCATTGAGTTCTGTCAAGTGTTAAAATATGTTTCACTGATACACTACGAACTGGCCTTGTGCTTTTGAGGCCAAAATTGTCAGTCAGAAGTAACAAAATAAGAAAAATTCTCTAGAAATTCTGTGTATTTGATATTTCTGAAAAGAAACCAGATATTTATGATGGGTAAGTATGGAGCTCATGATTTCAGTAGATTCTTTGAAAAAATAAACTGCACCTTCACATTCCTAAAAATCAACAAAAATTCTTTGCCTACATTAAGGAGGTAATCTTATACATATATATATAAATATATAAATAAATATAAATTATATATATAAATATATTTATAGGTAGGAGTCAGCTACTTGAGCAAACTTGTTGCTTAGAGAAGCTGAAATTAATGAAAGGGCCCTGAGAGTTGAATGTAGTCAGACATCGTATTCCAGAACACTGGAAAGCAATGATTTCCCACTGGAAATCCTTTTGATATCAGACTATCAGCAATGAACTTAAGTACCTATGGCCAACTCTTTCTCCTGGGAGGCAAGCAGACTTCCATGACACCTTTTGATATCCAATACAGCAGTCACTGGGATAGGGCTGAGTCTTTTCATCAAGTCCCAGTAGCATAGCTTAGAGCAGAAACATAAATTCAGGCTATCTACAGACCCAGGGAAAAATAAAAAAGCAGTCTATGGGGAATTAATAATTTCATTATTTCCTCACCAAGCTATTCTTGGTGAGGTATTCTTTTCTAATAAATACATGTATTTGTATATGCAAAACCACCACCACCACCAACAACAACAAAAAACAAACAAACAACTAAAACAAAACAAACCAGCCATCACCCCCAGCAACCTAAAAAGAATCAGTTTTCCTACATCCCAAGTAAAAGTTTGAGGCACAGAACCAATAACCAGTCACTTATTTTCTTTTTCTACCTTTTTGTCCAACCAGTTCATACCTTATCAAGCCCTTGGCTCAGGAGGTTAATTAGAAGTCTGCCCAAGTATAGGGGAGACCCATGGCTCCAAGACACTCATCAAGGTCAGTATTTGGACAAATATATTTGCCAACATAAAGGCATCTGTCTATCTATGTAGGTGGCGGTATGACTTCAAAGCAGAAATGTAGGCAACATAAGGGAATGAGGCACTTGCAGCACAAGGTAGTATCTGTATGTGTAATGTGAGACTCAGCAGCTTCTAGGCACTGTGTTTAGATGCATTGCCACAGTCAGACACCTACATTGCTTCATGAACTTACCTCAAAGAGGTAGGATTTTCAAAAATGTCTATGTGGAATAGAGTCATAGATTTAATTGTCTTTCAATGGTACATGTACTTTGAAGTAACTTTGGTGCTTTTTGAAAGAAAAAAACTCATCAGATGAAATCAGCCAACTGTCTGGAAAGGGAAAGGCAGATGCTGTTGTTCCTAAACTGCATACATTCCATCCAAATGGGAAGCATGTTCATTTTGCGTATCGGCCACTGCTTTGTGCACCAGAATCAGTTTGTAAGTAGACTTAAGGGATTCATCCCCCTTAAGGATTCACTGAATATAACTAATATGCTCAGTGACACTGAGACGATTGTACTTGCTTGACATCTTTTCCATGTAAATAATGGTAGGGAATAAAGAAAGGTGGTATATCTATCCAGGCCAGAATGGAGTTGTTTTTTGTTGTTGTTGTTCTTTGTTTTGTTTTTTCCTTGCATGTGTGCCACAGTCTGTAGAGGTGTATGGTACAGGCTACAAGGTTTTGGAAAGACATGGACTATGTCTTACAACCAAAGCCTGTATTAAAGAGAATGGATATAGTGAGGAGTGGTATTTGCTTAGAGGGACAGCCTGAGGACCTGACAAAACCTGTCTGATAATGGCAAATACAGTCATTACAGTTCTATACAGTAAAATCCCTACTAATACTGGCTGTTTAGCAGGTAAGGATGATTTTTTTCTGAGTTTATCAACTCTACTCTCTTCCAAGCAAAAGGCTTACAATAATAACCATTTCCTTTTCAAACCAACAGAAGGAAATTCTTGTCTCAAGAGTCTGTTATTTCTCTTGTGATTGTATTACTCCAGGATCCTCTTCATAGCATTTCTTTCTTCCCTTAAACAAATTTTTACTGTTGTGCTTCCAGAGCAGAAACTGTTGTCAGGAAATGAACTCTTTTATTGTTGTGATCATGAACAACAACAGCACACAAATGGAGCTCTCATGTATCTTCTTGGACACTGATGTATGACATGAGCCAAAGAAGAAACGGACATGAATTCTGTCTACACAATTGTCCTGTATGTTAACATGGTATCTTAGGTGAATACTTGTGCACTATAAAGCTAGAGTGCTCTTTTGTGTGTATATAGCAGGTAGTTCTCTGATTTGAAAAAAAAAAAAACACACATATATCCACAAAGTTGTTTACTGTTTGTTTGTTTGTTTGTTTGTTTGTTTCTGTTTTATTTTTTTCCTAATTATTATTTTATTTATTTATTTATTTTTATTTATTTCTACCTATGCATCCCTGCTAAGGAAATGCCTACTAATTATCATTCCTCGTAAGGGGGTGTCGAGAGGCAGGAGACCTTTTCTCCATTAACACCAGTGACAGGACCCGCGGGAACGGGGTTAAGCTGAGGCAGGGGAAATTTAGGCTTGACATCAGGAGGAAGTTCTTCACAGAGAGGGTGGTTGCACACTGGAACAGGCTCCCCAGGGAAGTGGTCACTGCACCGAGCCTGTCTGAATTTAAGAAGAGATTGGACTGTGCACTTAGTCACATGGTCTGAACTTTTGGGTAGACCTGTGCGGTGTCAAGAGTTGGACTTGATGATCCTTAAGGGTCCCTTCCAACTCAGGATATTCTATGATTCTATGATTCTATGATCTGTTATCATCAAAACACATTTTATATTCATATTTTGTCTTGTTAAATTACTTCTGTTGTATCCATTACTTCCAATTAGCTGATTTGATTTATGTGGAGTCATGAAATGTGGAATCATTGAATTTATAGAATCATAGAATATCCCGAGTTGGAAGGAACCCATAAGGATCATCGAGTCCAACTCCTGGCACCACACAGGTCTACCCCAAAATTCAGACCATATGACTAAGAGCAAAATCCAAATGCTTCTTAAACTCCAACAGGCTTGGTGCAGTGAATACTTCCCTGGGGAGCCTGTTCCAGTGTGCAACCACCCTCTCAGTGAAGAACCTCTTCGTGATGACCGGCCTAAACCTTCCCTGCCTCAGCTTGACACCATTCCCACGGGTCCTATCACTGGTGACTAGGGAGAATAGATTGGCGCCTGCCCCTCATGTAGGGGCAAGGCATTGTTGTCTACATGTAGCTGTAGACCACAATGAGGTCTCCCCTCAGCCTCCTCTTTTGCAGGCTGAACGTGCCAAATGACCTCAGCCACTCCTCTAGGCCCTTCACCATCTTTGTAGCTCTTTTCTGGGCACTCTCCAATAGTTTTAAATCCTTAGTTCACGTTTTTTCATTTGCATGAAGTTTTTCAGGTTAAAAGTTATTTAAAATAAACTGAATTTCTCTTTCACATTAAAATACCTTGTATTTTCTAGATTTCCATTTTCCTTTTTTATTCTTTTCTGGTGTCTCTCCAGTATTTCTGGATTTTTTTCTCATGCTTATTCTCATTTTCACATCATTTTGTCTTTAGAATTATTTTATGGACTCCATGTCTCTGGTCTCCTATTCATTACATTCCAACTCATGAGGTAGATCCTGCATTTCAGTGTGCAAACCATCAACACACTTAACCACTTTGTTGCGTTTGCTTTACTTCTTTCTGGACCTCATAGGACTAGCAAGTAAGAGGCAGCCTTACAGAAAGTGCCCGTTAAATCTTTCTGAAGAATGGAAGACTTCATATTTACTGAAATCTAATATCCAGGTAAACAGTTGCAGTATTTAAAGCTCTGAACAATAGTCCTGCAAATGGGTAATAAAAAATATTTGCATAAACAGTGAAAATTCCATGTCACATATAAGACATTGTTTTCCATTATTAGATTCCTCGGAATATTCTCATGCCAACAGGGCCTAAAAACATAAGGGGCCTGGGGACAGATAAACATTCATCTTGAGACTGAAAACATTGGAAACTTTTTTTGGGTGTTCTCCAACTATGTTCTAAACCGTGTTGACAGAAAACAAGAGAGGTTTTACAACTGTCACATGCTGTTTCAGGTCTGTGTCTGTGTGTCATTCTGTTCCTGGGCAAGTGAGTGGGGCAGTCTTGGTGAGATGACCAGATGATTGGAAGCATAGTACAGTAGCAATTGGAGAACAGCACCCTTAAAAGCTTTAAAATGTCCAGAAAATATTGTTTCAGAAGCCAATAAGGCTTTTGAAAAACTCGCAGGAGAGTCTGGTATGACAAGTGATTACCCTGCTTGTCAAATAAGCAAAGTGTTGCCAAAAAGATTGAGATGGATTTGAAAGTGGGCTTCAAATACAGTTAGGTATTTAAGCTCTGAAAATCTAATCTCTTGTCCCCACAGGCAAGAAAGCAAGCAAAATGTTCTATGAAGTCATCTATTGATCTTTACGTTTCTGAATTGGGTAGTTCCACACGACTGTGAGTAGGGGCAAATATCCTGTGTCATACACACTTTAAGTGAATTTAACTTGATTTTACCATGTAGTCTGTACCTAGAGAAGTATTTACCTGCAGCGACCTGTTTTCACAATTGGGTGTCTGCCTGGCAGGAGTACTGGGAGTGACTTTTGAAATATCCATGTGGTTTAGGAGCATGGACACTATTGAGCTTCTAACTCTCCTTGACACTATTGGAAACTCTTGCATTGCAAACACTTTATAGGACCTGCTGGGATTGTACTGATTTAGTTAGCTCTAACTAAAGTTAGCTCTTCAGAAGAAGTTTAGTTAGCTCTTCTGAAGCCTGTTTTCCAGTTTGCATTTGCCCCAGTTGAAATGCACCTCACTGTGGTAGGAGTAGAAAAGCAAACTGTTAGGGTTTGGTATAGAAGCACTCATACACACTCATTTTTATGCTCATCTTTTGATCTCTTCCTTAAAACCCTGCACGACTCATGAGAATGTGTTTATAGCTGTATAACCCTGAAATGTTATGTTGCTGATGCAGATTGACCTCCATAAATAGCACGTCTTCTATACCAAGATCCATTTTCTCCACTCTCTACTGCTCCTTTGAGATGATTTTTACTGTTGTTCCTAGCTCTGGGGATTTTTGTTGAGAGCCTGTTTGCAGAACACATACCACACATACCTTTCAAGGCTCTCTGACTCTTATTACCAATATTACTTTTAAAAATGATTTAGTGAAGGCTACAGATGCGCTAAATGGTTTGGCAAAAAAAACGTATGGAAAGCCTCTGAACAGGGGCACCCACCTGCTGGCTTGTGAGTCAGTGCTTCTTTGGTTTTACTGTGCTGAATGTAGAATAAATAGCAGATGATGAGAAATGTTATACACTGCAATAAAACACAGAGAATGCATGTTTCATGACAGAAAAGTAAATCACTGCTGCACATTTTGTTACAAAATATGCACTCTACTATTCTGTTTCTTGAAAAGGTTTAAGTGAAAATGCAAAAGCCTCCTATTGCAAAGCACTTTAATTTCAGATTTCTCATGCAATCCTACAGCCTCTCTGTCCTCTCTCCCAGGACGGAGCACCTTTTTTAAGTATTGAATCACAATTGACAAGAGCCTAACCTGAAGTATTTTACTGCTATTAAGTTCCTTTAAAAACAGGAGAGAGAGAGAGATTACTAACATCAGCATCATATGCTGCTGTTTAGAAGGAAACTAGCTAAACAAAACACATTTGGCATAGACACAGTTCAGTGCCACAAACTGCACTAATGTGATGAGGTAAAGAAGGAAAAATAAAGGAGTGTTGTTTCATCCTCCCCTGGATTGTGGTTGTGCCCAATAGCAGGTTTCTTAATGTTTCCATTACATCCCCCTATTTTTAGAAGTTAATAGCTCGGCTATAACAATTTGCTTCAGGCTGAAGCTTGGCGTACAAGGTCTCAGTCAGGGAGCACATTTAGTGAAATAGAAGATTACCCATTTTAGAGCCATATATTTTTTTCTGTCACACAATCTAAAAATATTCTCCATTTCAGAAATTACATTTGGCATCTGATTTATCTATAATGTAATCTGATACCTTTTTTTCACTGCATTTGACCAATGAAAAACCCTGTAAGAGAAAAAAAAGTTTTTTTTTTTTCTCTTTTTTTTTTTTTCCTTCTTTTTGTGTATCTATATGAGAGTGGTGGCCAATGTACTGCCCTTTTTCAGGGTTAAAAACAATCTGTTGCTATTTGTAATTCAGGCAGACCTACACTGTGTACATTATATGACATCAGTTTACCATGTGAGTTTTTTACTTTAGTATAAGCCATAGCAGGAGAAGATGCAGGACTAGATGGATTGAGAATCTAATCTAATATTGTTCCTGTTTTTATGTTTCCTAGACCTTGATCATTTGGGCACTTCAGAAATATCTACCTGAAAAGATGTTTCTATAAAGACAAGGTGTTCTGTGTGAACAGACCATGAAACTGTAACAGTATGATACCTGCTAGTCTTCCATAAATTTCTTTTTCTACATTTGTAGTTATGATAAATATAGCAGAACAAATGGTTGGAAGAAGGAGTGTTTTGGAGAAGAGACAACCCCCCCAAATCATTTATAGAAATGAAGATAGTATTGTAAAAGTGATAGCACTTGTATTTACAGAACAAGTTATAAATATTTCAATGATCAAAAATAATACAAATAACTGTAGAATTTTTTTTTTTTTTTTTGAAGGTATTTCTGTTTTTTGGAGGTACCTTTGTTTTTGTTTGTACTGTGGCTAAGTCAAAATGAAATCCCCAAATTATATTATTGCTTTGCTGCATAATACTTCTGTGGATTTTCTGGGCTGAAAAGCAATAGAAAAACTGTGTTTATTTCTTATTTCTTGTATATCAGTTCATTGTATTTGCATCAAGTTGACATTATTTATTTATTTATTTTTGTTAAAAGAGATCAAGGACTAAAATACATCAAATTTGCATCAAAATAGTCACAGAGAACACAAGACATCCTGTCCCTCAGCCTTGCACTGGTGTTTGTGCAGCCCAGCACTCTGGACACTAACATGCTTTTTTGGGGGGATATGTTTCTGTTGAGCAGCGGATTGATTTAGTACGGCAGCATGCTAATGTTCTTTTTTCCTACAGCATCTGGACCAACTCTTGATATAACCCAGTTAAAAAGATATCATCAGGCAATTTTTACAGACCAGAAAAACTCTCCATACTTCAGAAATTATCTTACTCTTCTTTTCATGCAATACACTTTGTTGTCATGGGCTTCTATATCAACTCATTACCTTTTGTAGAAGATTTTCCTTTCCTTTCCTTTCCTTTCCTTTCCTTTCCTTTCCTTTCCTTTCCTTTCCTTTCCTTTCCTTTCCTTTCCTTTCCTTTCCTTTCCTTTCCTTTCCTTTCCTTTCCTTTCCTTTCCTTTCCTTTCCTTTCCTTTCCTTTCCTTTCCTTTCCTTTCCTTTCCTTTCCTTTCCTTTCCTTTCCTTTCCTTTCCTTTCCTTTCCTTTCCTTTCCTTTCCTTTCCTTTCCTTTCCTTTCCTTTCCTTTCCTTTCCTTTCCTCTCCTCTCCTCTCCTCTCCTCTCCTCTCCTCTCCTCTCCTCTCCTCTCCTCTCCTCTCCTCTCCTCTCCTCTCCTCTCCTCTCCTCTCCTCTCCTCTCCTCTCCTCTCCTCTCCTCTCCTCTCCTCTCCTCTCCTCTCCTCTCCTCTCCTCTCCTCTCCTCTCCTCTCCTCTCCTCTCCTCTCCTCTCCTCTCCTCTCCTCTCCTCTCCTCTCCTCTCCTCTCCTCTCCTCTCCTCTCCTCTCCTCTCCTCTCCTCTCCTCTCCTCTCCTCTCCTCTCCTCTCCTCTCCTCTCCTCTCCTCTCCTTGTTTTTTTTTTTTGTTTGTTTTCCATTATTTTCTATTTTAGCATGTGAAGGACTCAGGAATAGAAACAACATTTGCTGGAAGCCAAGTCATCTGCAGGGTACATTTTCTGCAACAGGTACAGCAATATAATTCAGTGTGCTTAGAAATTAGCCAAAATGTAGTTAAACTTGCTTGGGTAACTTCTTTCAAATTCTCTCTCCCCCATCCCAACAGGGAATCCATCTTCCATCCTATTTCCACTCTCTCCTCCCAAACAAGGAGAATCTATTGCTCAGCTCTTCAAAGCATATCAACCAGGTTACTGGCATATAAACATTACAAATGAAGTATGTTGTACAAAGACATTTGATATTCCCAAAAGCCCTCACGATAACTGTAATCATCAGTCTTTTGTTCAGTGGGGACTAAGGAGTATCTGTACTTTTCTCGTATATTAAAACCTCTAGAAAAAATACAATATTGTCATAAATTACTTCAAGAAACAAATATCTTCAGTTTTGACAGGCAATGGCTAATTTGTGTTTGAACTACAGACACCTTCTGAAAAGTATTGGGAAGGAAAGAAGCCTCAGTTAGTCTTTGGAATGGGAACATTTTTGAACAACTTTTAATAGACATTTTATTTATTTATTTATTTATTCTTCCAAACAATGCATGGACCTAACTAGTAAGTTTGGCTGGATTTTTTGTTTTTCATCCTTATTATCTACAAGGTTGACGTTTTTCTTATAATGTTCTCTCAAACTTTGTGAAAGTTTCTGATATGCAAAATAGATTTCATGAAGAATGGCAGTCTAGGTCTTCTCCCTCCCTCCCTCCCCCTCTTCTTCCTTCCTTCCTTCCTTCCTTCCTTCCTTCCTTCCTTCCTTCCTTCCTTCCTTCCTTCCTTCCTTCCTTCCTTCCTTCCTTCCTTCCTTCCTTCCTTCCTTCCTTCCTTCCTTCCTTCCTTCCTTCCTTCCTTCCTTCCTTCCTTCCTTCCCTCTATTCCTTTCTTCCCTTCCTTCTCTTTCTGTTCTCTAAACCTCTATATTGATCCTTTGAACTTGTGAGTTATTATGTATCATATGCAGTTTAAAGTAACCTTCCCTTTAAATTCCACAGCTTTTGTTGGCTAAGTAAGTACTTCAACAGCATTATTACAGTTTTCTTTGTGTGAATATTGTCAATCGGGCACTTAGCACAGGTAACTATATAGCAGTTATACTTGGGACTTAGCTGTGAATGTCACCTATTAGGTCTTTGCAAAATCCTCACAACTGATCAGAAATTCCACTGCATGGAAAAATTGCCTATTGTCAAGCAGAGCTTTAATTAACGCTATACTTTGTTTTCAATCCAATTTAGGAACAAATACAAAAAAAAAAAAAAAAAAAAGTAAAATTTACAATGCCTGGCAATGTAACCAATTCTGAGCTGAACAAAGAAGCTTATATGCTGAAAATCTTGTAGGAATAAAGCATGTAAGATAAATAAAAAGCTTCCAGTGCTTAATTCCAATCATCTCCACAACAACTGGAGCTGCTGATAAGACACCTACTCAGAGTAATGATGCATAATGTGAAGAAGCAATAACCCAGACTGCATAAGTATGAAGGAATGCCATTCTTTTAAAGAAAAGTGTGGCAAATGTGAAGCTCTGTTAATGTTCTGAGCCATTTTCAAAGGTACTTTTGTGAACACGGCAAATTGCCAAGGTTTAGTTTTTTCCAAGTATTATAGGGAGAACAAGAAATGTGACTAATATAAGGGCATCAGGCATTTGTCCATGTACTATCATGTAAATATTTATGTACTGTCAGTTCATTATTAGTAGAGGTTCTAATAGGAATATAAATATTATAAAGTGTGTTTACGACAGATAAATCATAGGGGTGCTGAAGTAATTTGCAAGAGTAAAGCTCATTTTGGATAATTACAGAGCCCCAGAAGATTGTATTTATGTTTTACAAAGAAAGGGGTTGTTAAGAAGAAAACTGTTTTGGGCTGCTGACATTCTGAGAAGGCTAGAGGCTGAACCTGCCTGGGACTGACTTTGGAGCATATGCAAATATTAATGAAGGATTTTGAGAAAAGAAAGGAGGGAAAAATTGGTGTGGTTTCAATTGCATGCCTAACCTTATTCAGTCAAATTTCATGCAGATGAATTACTGTAACTACAGAAATAATGTAAGAAAAGATTAGTTAAGATTATGCTGGCAATAAAGATACTAATGTTTTATTACAAACGGAGTTCTATTTTGCATTTTATGTGGGGGTAAATTAGACTGCAATGTTGTTTATCCTTGTTTTATGAAGGCTATTTTCATATCCATATTAAAGCTTATTATTGCTTTTGCCTTCACTCCCCTCCCCATCCACATTTTATCTAAGCTAACTAAATACTTGACTCGGCACATCTTTTTTCTATATGCCTTAAATATAGTTAAAGCTAAGAATAAAACAAAACAACCAATCTCTCCTCCATCCCAAAAAGGGCTATGCAACAGAGCAGTAGACTTTGGAAGGTCATATTATAATGAGATTAAAATGTACTTCTCTAAGGTAGTGTTCAACTGCAAATAAATGTAGTTCAGCTGTTTTCCATTAATGTTTTACTGATTAGGTTAATTTCAAGTGAGATTCTACCACTTGATTCTACCATTCTATGACAAGCTAGTCAATGTCTGTCTGGTAGATGATTGTTCAAGTAAAACACTATGAGAAGGAACAAAATTGTTTTCTGAACTGTAATAAAAGAGCTTAATTAGAATGAAGTCTATCCCAAACACATTTTTAGTGATAATAAAAGCTATCAATTCCTTTTTTGTTTGAAGATCTTTTTGTACTGGAGTGGTTATTGGAAACTGGCTGTCTCTGAAGGACAAAGTTTCACCTAGAAATTTGGGTATACCTTTTAGTACTTTTTTTTTTTTTTTTTCTCCCTTTCCCAAGCCTTGTCAAGAGCCATGTGTTTGTTGTTGTTATTGCTGTGCTGTTTGGTTGGGTTTGGTCATAATAACTAACTAACTAAATAAAAAATCATATGAAATACAGTAATAGGCAGCTAATTGGTTCTATTAAATAAATGCATGAGGGTTAAAGCTCACTGAACTAGTTACTGCACAGTTTATGGACTTTTTGCCGTATTGATCACTCTTCTACATATATATCACACCATCTGTCCTGAAGGCCTGTATGTCAGAACAAGACAAAACAGATATTTTCCCACAAATAAAACCTATTGCCTTGCCTAATCCAGCTTCCTCAGCTCTCTTATGCAACCAATGGGACTCCCTACCAAAGCAACAGAAAAGTTCACCTGACAAACTAGTGACTTGCGTTTGTGGCTGACTACATGTATTAAAGGTTTTTAATTTTTCCATATAAAACAGAGCTGGAAGTTATTCCTTGACAGCCTGAGAAGCCTAAAGCCTGCTAGGCTGTCTCTGGTAATCTGTTGCTTGTTCCCTCTGCAAATACAGTATAATTTTCTGCATGTGCTCCCTTTTCACTTTTGATGACAGTGTTCATTGTTACTTTCCACCCTAGCCTCCCTCATGACAGCATGGTCTTGTGCCACGGGATAAGCCTGGAAAGACAACTTCAAATGCTTAAAAATTGAAAATAGAAATTGACTTGTTAACTAGATACAAGAATATTACAAGTAGCTTCTATTTCTAGTACTGTATCTTCTGTTTGGCTCAAAGAATTAATTTAGACAGCATTTAGCCAGATGGAAGTTGAAAATGTTTTCTGAGAATATAGCAAGCTTTAATAGATTTTTCCATTGTTATTTTTGTATAACCTTATTATCAGTCTCTTTCTTTTGAACTGTCTTTTTTTTTTTTTTTTTTTTTTTTTCCCTGCATTCTGTCTTCACCTTCTGTTTTTCAGTGGACTTTGTCTTCATTCCAGTTTCAAAAGTTAACCCCTTAATCCTTACCATTGTTTATCTAACATGATATTTTCATACTAACCTTTTACTTACTAATCCTTATATGCTGTTATTTTTGTATATTCAACTACTGAACATTTATTACAATTTAATTAAAGTGAATATGTTGAAAATCTGTTAAAAAAAATAAATAAAATAAAATAAAATAAAATAAAATAAAATAAAATAAAATAAAATAAAATAAAATGAGAAAGACAGTAGAAAACTCAGCTTCTTCCCTTATGCCATTTTCATTGCACTGGAAGCTTTTATACACTTAATCTTCTTGACTAGTAGTTCCATGTTTTTAAGAGGATTATATTATTAATAGTTTAATGATTCATTATGCAGTATTTTTCCAATTGTTACAAAGGGTTATTTTTTTCATTTTTTTTAAATTAATTTAATTTTTTAACCTTCTTAACAGTCATGACTCATTCTGGTGTCACCTGTACTTTCACAAAATTTTGCTTCAAGAAGGACACAAGTATATGCCTGTAGCAGAAGCAGATAGATCTCCTGCCAGTACAGTGACTCAACCTACTGGGGGACTAATGCAGTCAAGCTATACTCCAGAGACTATGGTTTGATTACTGTCAGTACCAGTTGAATCATTAATCATAGCAGTGGTAGTGACAGCAAGTTTCTTGACCTCATCATGAAAGGCAAGGAGGCCATCCACTGGAGCAATTCATCCTTCAGGCAAAAGAATACTGTAGGGAGGATTTTTTTATTTTATTTTATTTTATTTTATTTTATTTTATTTTATTTTATTTTATTTTATTTTATTTTATTTTATTTTATTTTATTAACTAACGTGTTCTCTTTTATCCACTAATTCTGTCTATAATCTTGGCATAAATGTGAGGGCTATAGGGAGGCAGCATCTCATATTTCTTCTGCTCCTAGGGAAACATCCTTTGTTTCTGATCAATGAAGTACATGTTCATGTTCTCACCCCTCTGTATCCCTCTACATAGTATCTTGGCATCAAAAGTCAGAAACGTAAGTATCTTCAGCTGTATAATACCAACAGTACACATGGCTGTCTGTCATTATATGGAGGTTGGCTGCATCCCCTTCTGACCAGTAAAGTGTATATTCCTTAAAGAATTCTCTAGAGGCTCAGGTATATTTATAATCTGTTGCTGACAAAGGATTTAACCCTGAAAAACTAGAGGGGCTTCTTTTAAAACTGAAGATTACAAGGTAGAAAATGCCTAGGGTTTCTGTTCATTTTGTTGATGGAATTGACAGCATAGCAACCTGCTTTCCAGTCCACAAAACATGTAGTACTTATTTTAGGCTGTAACATCTATGCTATTCTGCTGGCAATATCTGCTATTTGTTATGCTTTCTCATTACCTCATGTAAAAACCCCTCATTTTCCAAGTTATTTGAACACAACCAGTCTTCAAATAAATGATCTCAAGCAATCCCTGACAATTAAAGTGAATCTGATTCTCCTGTTCCTTCAAGATTATTTGCAAAAACTGTTGCTTTTGTCAAGACAGAATCATAAAAGTGCATTTTTGGATCGTTATTCTTTCAGTATAAGCAAGGTCCAGTGGCAAGAACGTGGTATTATGAAACTGGGAAAATGACCAGGAATTATAATATCTTGACTGAAAAGATTCAAAGACATGATCAAACACAGTAACAGAGTGCTTGCAAGTCGTATGAAAAATTTCAAAGTACCTAAGTAAATAAATACTCACATGGGAGGATAATTAACATGGGTGTGCCAAAGAGGTCCCTTAATGGCTTCATTTCTTTTTTTTATTAATGAGCCACCAGCCATACAAAGTAGGCACTGCAATATCATTGGATGATTAACTAGAAACACTTACTTTTCAACACCTTAGAGAAACCTTCATTGGACTGAGCGTTTTCAGCAATTTTCTAATTTATATACTGCACTGGTAGTTAATGGGTATTTAAAAGGTTTTAAAAGCAGTTTGCAAAACGAAATTTTACAAGAAATTGCTATAATAAAATGTTAGCCATGAATCCTGCCTTTGCACACAGAGTATACCTCACTTGGATGTCCATATGTGAGTGAACAGCATCTCTGATCTATACACACATGTTCAGCAAGTGTGTATTAAATGCCACTGGTTATGACTTCTATTCATAGCAGAGGACCTTGAGCATATTAGTCAAAGACAACATAAATAATATATTTATATATATATATATTTACACAGTTGTTAGTAAGTTGTGACTGAATAGTTAATTATATGCTCATTTAGGTTTGCCAACTGATGCACTTGGTATTTCAAATACAGTAATTCAAATAGTGTACTTCAAATGACAGCTCTAGGCAGGATCCCTTGACACCAGGGGAGCAGCACCATGTAATTGGGCATGAAACTCCAGTTATAAGCCCTGGCTTCTGCTGCGGTCATTGTAGAGAGACAGAGGGGTACCTGCAGAAGTACTTTTTTTTTTTTATTTTCTTTATCTCAGGCAGGAAAACCTCTATTGAAGGGTGTCAGGACTAAGACCTAATTTTTATTTTGTTTACTTAATTGGAACATCAACTTTGTACTTCATGGCCTACACTCCAAACTCCTGTTTCCCGGGTTTGTTGGAAAAACAGTCAAGGAAATTATTTTACTTTTTATATCTATTTTATAATTCACACTTACATCAGCAGTTCAAATTTCCCAAGGAAATAGTCACTTCAAAGTAGATTCATTTGGATTCTAGCTTGAAGTCTAAATCCTACCACTTTTATTATTATTATTATTATTATTATTATTATTATTATTATTATTATTATTATTATTATTATTATTATTATTATTATTATTATTATTATTTAATGTCCGTGTCCAAAATTTCTTGAATGCTAGGTTATTTTGACCAACCCAGATTCTCACTTCTTTAGTTCTGTACAATGCCTATGTGTGAAACACAAAAATTTTGTCTTCATATTTAAAAAAAAAATATATATATATATATATATATATATATATATATATTGGTCTTATATATATATATATTGGTCTTTTATATATATATATATATATATATATATATATATATATTATTTTTTTTTTTGGCTCCTGCCAGGGCTTGTTGTTCTTTGGGTATTTGATCTGTAATTGGATATTCAGTCAGTGCTTTATTTATCACTTTTCCTTCAGACTCTTCTTCCATTCCCTCACTTTTTTTTTTTTTTCTTTTAATATTTTCACACAGGCAGTTCACAGCTTTGACATATGTTCATGTAAAACTATTTGGTAAATGTCAGTATTCATACCAGTAGGTCACAGTTAAATCTCAGCTAGTGCCAAGTGTTAGAACTTTGGAAACCCATATAACTCACTTAAATATTTCAGTCTTAACCTCTGTCTCATACATTTAAATGATGTGGGCTTTACATTACAGTTCGTAAAGTGTACGGAAAGGAAAAGTAATTATGTATTTGTCTCTTAATATTTACAGAGGCCAATACAGTGATTATTTAGTAGACTTTGAAACAAAGACCAATGAAACTTTTCTACCCCAAAATATGGTATAAAAATAAGCTTGGAGGGGTCATATAAGAATATTTAAAGTGAATATAAAATACAAAATTAATAAATAACAAAGAATAAAGCTTGGGAGTTTAATCAGAAGTTTGCATTGATATTTTGGATTAAAATTAAAAAAAAAAAAAATCTGGCCACTAATCCTCACAGACCTAACTTGCCAAAGAAAATATAAAATTAAATAAAATAATATTATTGAACATAAATCTCTCAGATTTACATAAATAAATATATTTGTTAATCAACAGAATATACGAGTGAATTAATCTCATGCTCTAATGCAACAGTCTTGAAAATGTGAACGTTTGGCAGGCTGAAAACATTACTTCAGCTGTAATTTTTCTGTTTCTGGTTTCCAGCTTCTTTTGCAGTACAGTTTTCAGTTGTATATGGAGATATGATATGGTAGAGATATGAGGGATTCTGAAGAAAGCATGATATTGTTAAATGTTAAAGAGAGGAGGAAAGAGTCAATGAAATGTAATTGGAGAAAAAAAATAAATAAAAAATTGAACTATGACTCTCACATGCCAGGGCAGAAGTAATGCTTTTATGCATTTAACTGTCCAGTGATAATCGTGTGAGTGTGGGTTTTTTGTTACATGCTTACGTGGACAAAATGAACAATCATGTTCCATAATGTACTGCTTTGTTTTCTATATAAAATCCTTCTATATAACTTTAGATATGTAACTTTCCTAGTGATTATCCTCCAAACAATTTAGGAATAGGTAACTAGATTGACATTTTGTTTAATTATCTCTTAAAAAGCAAGCTTGCAGTATATTATTGTAATAAATTTTAGCAATGAATGAAATAATGCACTAGGATTACCATAAAGAAAAGCCTCTTTTCGGTGAAAATTTACATCATAAACATTAAAAATCTACAGTATTTGAGCCTGTAATAATAATAATGGCAATATTAATTATATGATTATTGTATTCTTATGAAATATTTTACATGCTGATACCTGAAAAAGGTATAAATTAGCATAGTCTAAAATATTATTTGTGTCCTGGTTTCCACTGAGCACTATCCTTGAGTATGGAGGTAAAGCTTTGTCACATTCCAGAACAGTTAAAATACACAGATTGTACAAACAAGTCAATGAACCTTTCTATGTGTCCATGAAATATGCTGTTGGGTTTCTATGCAATTTGAAGTTTAGTAATATTTTTGTGTTCTTTACTGTGATTATAGTGGCATTTTCCAGACACCTTAAAAACCTTAAAGTACTTGTCACCTGTTGTTTTATTTTTCTGTATCAGCCCAGTATTTTTCTTGGCTTTCTGTGCTTTCTTGTAGGTAAAATACTCAGGATGTAACTTAGAAGAAGCAGCATTTGTGAAAAATTCTAGTGGTTTTGGAAATTAGTACCATAAATCTGAGATAATTCCTAAGGAGTTCCATGATCCCTGAGGAATACCTTCCTAAAATTATTTTTTACAAAAGGCTGTGTCTAAAATTATGACTGTAAAATTATGACTGTCTCATAGATACAGCGTCTTTTACTTTGGCTTGAAGTAGCTTTGTTTTGGAGGCATGCATCTGCACTTTCTCATAAAACAGTGCTATATAGTGAGTGATCACTTCTCCTTTCTGCCCCGCAGCTGAGCAGATATCTAAGATACTCACCTAGAAAGCAGGTGACTCAAGTTCCAGATCTTCCTTGGTTAGGAGAATGTGATAATATAAGCATCCTATTCATCCTATTCATCAACAAGCTCATGAGGTTTCCATGGCATGGTTCTTCTGAGTTCTTGCTTTTGAAGCTGTTGCACTTTGCATCGGCTAATTAATGATTCATAGGGCTAGAGGAAACAAGAGGGGGCAACTATTTGGTACTGCATAATAGGATTAGTGCACTTGGCAGGATGAAGCTTCAGTTTGTTCTCCAAATATTATGTCATTATATGGTTACTTGTTTTGCAGATTTCTGATCTTTAGGTTCCCTAATGAATTAGATACTTCTGAAATCTTTAGTCTTTGTTGTATTGTTTTAGGCAGGGAAAAAACAAACAAACAAAAAAAAACAAAAAAAAAAAAAACAAAGCACTTAAGGAAATGATTTGATTCATCAGGATTACATGGTAGGTAAATTAAAGACAGACTGACTGATTTAAGGGGGTTTCTAACTGGTGCTCTTTATATTGCAGCAGATGCATAGATTTAGCAAAAATATCTTGTATGCGTTTCAGTGCATAGCTTTTCTTGCCAGTCACCAGATTGAGGTCATACCTTCCAGGATAATTGCAAATCTTGAGATCATCCTCTTTTAGTAAATTAGAGAATTCTTTGTTCTCTGCACATTTTCTTTAATTTCATTGGTTTTAAAACTAGATGAGAACTCACATTCCTTTACATCTTTTCTCATGGTCTATTTCTTTCTAACTACTAGGCTGAACATACAGCTTTTGTACCTTTTTTAAGCACCTTCTCTTCACTCTTACCCTATCCTATCCTATCCTATCCTATCCTATCCTACCCTATCCTATCCTATCCTATCCTATCCTATCCTATCCTATCCTATCCTATCCTATCCTATCCTATCCTGTCGTGTCCTGTCGTGTCCTGTCCTATCCTGTCCCGTCCCGTCTTGTTCCATCCCATCCCATCCTGTCCCATCCTGTCCCGTCCTGTCCCGTCCTGTCCCGTCCCATCCCATCCCGTCCCATCCCGTCCCATCCCATCCACTTATTTTCTGAGATGCAAAACCAAAATATTCTCTCATTTCTAGCCAATTTTCAAAACATATCCCATTAGCAATAATTAATATTCTCTACTGTCCATAATTTGGATGTACACATGCTAGTAACATATTCAGCAAAGGTGGATATATGCAGATATTTCATGAAACAGCAGTCCTCATTGTTATGATTTTATAATGTTAGCCAGAAATTATAAATGCCACAGATTCCACAAATCAACACAGCTTCTTTTCTGTTGAAAATATTAAATCCCACCTTTGCTGTTTAAAACAGAGTCCACAAAGGGCAAGATCCTGATATTTTTCATGTTCCATAAGCCTTAGTTTCAGTACAGGCAGTTGCAAATCCTACTTTCCTCAGTGCAGATGAATGAGGCTTCAAGAATCAAAAACTCTCTGTAAGTAAACAAGCAAATCTTTTTTTTTGTTTTGTTTTGTTTTGTTTTGTTTTGTTTTGTCATCTAAATTAGCAATCAAGATCCACATCTGAAAATGTCATACATTAAAATAATGTACTTTCATATGGGGAGGATATCATCTTTAATACATGCTTAGGTTTTGATATACCAACAATGAAAACTGCAATAGAAGACGTTTTCTATATAGTATACTCTGTTCACTTGAGTTTATTTTTTTGTATTCTTTTTTTTTTTTTTTTGAAGGATCAATAAAATTAAAGTCCCACTAAAACAGATTTGCATACTTCTCCCTCTTCATTTCTATATACTTTAAACTTAAAGACAAGGCCTAGGGAGGTTGGCAGTGTCACTGTGCAATCTACTTTGCAAAATCTGTATTGTGATATATGACATGAAAGAAAGTAGGCAGACAAAGATATAGAAAAAGATTGGGAAATTACTTTCTATATTGAACTGTGCTGTGCAGTGAACACTGATTTTCTGTTATATCCTAAAGCTATCTTGTCATAATAATAATAATAATAATAATATATATATATATATATATATATATTATATATATTTTGTAAGTCCTTTCCTTTTGTTTCTAGATTTTACAAGAAGTAGCTGCCTGTCTGAAAGAAATAAACGGTAACTGAAAATTCCTTGGTACAGTACGAATACTGATTAATTTTCTGATGTATTTTTAGTCATGTTCCATTAAATATGTAAAATGATGAGTCGCTAGTATTGGTGAGAGGGGGAAGTGGAATATAATTAATAGATGAAAGAATGCCCCTTCAAAATGTAGCTGCTATAAGTACACTTGGCTGATCATGAAATTTCTAATTCCAGCCTTCATATCTATATTTTAGATTGACTGTACCCTGGGGCCTCAGAAGTGAGCTTCATTTACTGAAAAGTCATGGGAAGTCATGTTTATTGTCTCAGCAGGTAGCTGCACTTTAAGCGTAATACTGAAAGACGAGAAAACAGAGGCTAGTTGACGTTATTAGAGGCACTCTGTAGCTTCCTGACAGGTGTACACAGCAGAAAATAAATAAATAAATAAATAAATAAATAAACATATGAGTAGCACACACATCAGATTCTATCAAGTTTTAAATATTTCTGCTATAAGGACTTCAACTTAAATTCTTCAGTTTACCCAAATACATGAGAATTGTGGAAGCAATCTCTTCGGTGAAAGAAAATGTGGCCAATCTATGTAAGAAACTCTACCTGTAATATTTTGTGTAGCCTGTAAGCAATTCAGCTTTATCCCTCAGACTCATATCAGTTCTTTAACAATACACATGAATGGATTTGTGTATTAAAACTGACGGCAGTAATGAAATATTTGTTTGTTCAGTTTCAGAAAGGATACTTATCTATTTGAGATTGCAAAGCAATACATTATGCTTACATATTTCATGTGTAGGCAGCAGCAATGCGACCCTGGATAGCCTGCTCTCTTTTTGTCATATAATGTTCTTAGTTCCTAATAACATTGTGATAAAGTGTATACACTATCTGTGTAGCCATGTTTATTGCCATATGGTAGTTCCCAAATTACATCGCATTGTGATGAGTAGAGACTGGCCAAAATGGTCCAGCTGGCTCTCTGCATCAAGCATTTGCTGACAGGGCTAGTGTGCACTAATGGTGGCAATACAGCTGGTAATACAGCACTACTGATAGGGTTTTCATTGAGATCTCTTTACTGCCAGGTATTATTTTCCACCATTACAAAAGCACATTTATTGTTTACATTTATTATTAAGTATTACACATCCCTAAGGCATACCATGCATGCTTCCATTAATAATACCTGAACTGGTGTATAGTATTACCTAATTAATTCATTAACTAATTAATCAAATTCATTGACAAAGTTCATTGGAAGCGTCCTATTAATATGTCATTCATATTAGTTACCCTAACCCATTGACTTCTGGATTTGTTGCTGGTATTTCTGGGAGAAGTAACATATATAATTTTGAACATGAATCTCCCAAGATGGAGTGAAGAGTCAGAAAAAATGGCGAAATTTGGACCAACACTACAAATGATGTATGTGTTTATTATGTTTCTTAGCCTTCTTGCCTAGAATAAACAATGCACCTCACCATGTTGTTTTGACCCTTTCCTAGATTTTACTGAGCCTTTTGTGATATGCCTACTACCAGATTGCTGTATCTTTATCCTCATAAACATAATCCAGACCTAACCTGATCTAATAATTTTTATTCATCCCAGCCAAACAGTCCTTGTGGATATGTTCACATTGCAGACTGTAGTGTAATATAAAAGCACCCAAGCAACTTTAAATAAATCAGTTAATGTACTTAAAGTAGTTTTCTCATGGGCCTGAAGGTTGCTTCTTAGGCTACCCTGGCTTCTTGGAAAAAATGAACAAGTTTACTTTGATTATTATCTTTGATGCACAGACATTTATATTATACTGCTATCAGTGTTGTCGCTGTGCCCTATATTATAGTACATTTCTGGGTTCATAAATAACTCTAAAGCTATTGGAGTAAGACATATTTAAGTCTTTAAAAGATGTACTTGTATTTTGGAATTATTGAATCGTACACAGAAAACCATAATTGCATCTCTTCATATTCTATTATATCTTGTTATCCCAGAGTGGATTAGCACTAATATAATTTGCAAAATGTTTCCAGAACTTAAATACACTGGAGAAGTCAGAAGGCTTATACTAGTTCTTGAATTCACAGGGTAATCTTAGTCTGCTACTACACCTAGCACTTCATAAGCTTTTGTTTAAGACTAAAACTGTAAAACAATCTGTGAAACAGAATGACGTTAAGAATTTAGAGACACTGAAATTTATTTAACATTACTCATTAAGTATTTTTATATCTTATCTAGAGTTTTGTGTATAAGTGATTTTCTTTTTAGCTGAACTTAAAATTCCAGAGAAAAGTAAGAGACAATCCTCTATGCTCTTGAAAAAAATTACAAATATGAAAAAGTTATTTCACTCTGAATAGAAGACTGCTGTTGGCTTAAATTCATTTTTAAATTTCCTTGGCGTCTTCAATTTATTTTCAAAATTAGATTAGCAATATTTTGAGATTAATTTCCAAATTCCAAATCAAAACAAAGCAAAACCAAATAAGATTAAATAAATTGTCCTTTTGTCTTTTTTAAATTTCTTTTAGGTTTTCTAGGGTAAAACTATTAGCCAAACACTATGTAAATTCATTAATGATTTTTAGATTCCTACTGTAAATTTTTTTACCACACGATATAGTTTCTACAAATATAGGAACTGATAACAAAGTACTTATGATTGTGACTAAATCTTATTTATTATAAGTCCTATGCATGAAATTAATCTCTCAGCTTCAGGATGGCTTTAAATATCTGAAATTAAAAACTTCTTTTCAGTAAAATCAATGGAAAAAAAGTTTTTTTTTGTTTGTTTGTTTGTTTGTTTGTTTGTTTTCTTTTAACAATATTTGGTCAGAAACATTACTCTCCAAATCCTCTCTTTTGTTTAGGTGTCCTCTAGCTCTACTTATCTTTCTCTTTATGACAGAAATATCTATTTCCATCCCTAGAATCTCATATAACCTGCCTTTTGGTCCTAATGTGTTACATCCGAGTGTTTGAGGTAATGGATATCTTTCTAAAAGTTATCTAAAAGGTAACTTTTAGAGGGCTCACAGACTCTGCTATGGAACAGCTGTGACCATAGGTCAGACTGTTGGAAAAAGAGCTGTGTCCCAGTCTCCTTTTGCTTGGGAATGCCATTCAAGCTGAGACACTCAGCTTTGGTTCTTGTCTGAGCTGTATTGCAGCTATGCCTGTTTCTGATAGGTGTACATCCCACCTATCCTGGTTGTGCCCCACTGGCCCAAATTAATGGGTTGGCCTCATCACTGTGGGCTCGTATGGTTGCTAGACTTGGTTACTGCCATTGGACTTGCTCTGCTTATCTTGCTGAGGCGTGCCGGGTCACTGTCCTGATAACTGTCCCCCATGGCAGGGGTGCTATCTTTTCCCTGACAGTGGGACTCACTAATGAGACTTTTCAGCTGTGTAGTTGGAAAAGCTCAGTTCCTTTACTGTGGCTGTAACAAAAGCAGTACTTTCCAGAAATAGCAAGAAAGAAAATGAAAAATAAATTTCTGTTTAGGAGTGGAGCAACAACGACAACTCTAGATAGCTACCTAAGTACATTCAAATGACTAACCCTCCCATACTGATTAACACGTCCTTTATGGTGAGAGACAGTTACAGAAAAAAGCCTATAGGTTGCAACCCTTGCAGATACGTGTTGCTAAGGAGAATCGAAATACCAGCAGAAAATTACTTGGCATAATGAAAACATCACTTGATTATCATTCATTCAGTAATATTATTTTCATTAAGTAAATGGAGATTTCAAGAGCTTTCATGCCTCAGTCTCTCAGAAAAGAACACTGAAAGCTGACCCTCAGCTTGAATATGAGCTAATAAAAGCTTTTCAAAATTGGAGGTAGGCAGTGGTGCCTACCAAGGTGATGTTTGTCACTGTTTGAATTGACCTTTCTGTGAAGCCTGAAAACCAATTCAGATGTGATTGCAAAGGCTGCTTTTTGGTAATATCCAATTTTATTGACAAAAGGGAATAGGGTCGACTCATTTTCATAACAATCTGCTTGAAGAAACCCTTAACCGCTCTATCATTTACAGTTGTTTTGCAATACAGCCTATGAAAATATTACAATATTACTGGCTTAGAGTAGGTGATAAGAAGGGGGAAGATTACTTTTTTTTTTTTTTTTTTTTAACTGCTGTTTTAAAAAGAGAAGTCTAGAGTTAATGAGCAAAAAATGATAAGTAACTTATTTTTTTTTTCTTTTTCCATTAGTCTATTTTAGCTTTGAAATATTGCTTTCTTTAAAACAGCAAGTAGGTTTTACTGAAACCTTTCACAAATTAAACAAATGGAAAAAGAAATTAAAAAAAAAATACAATGCAAAGCAAAGAAGTGGTTTTCAAAAGCAGGTACTTTTGAAGGGCTCTTTGTTCTGGAAGTCAGGGAAGGCTAGTGACAATGGGTGGGTAATAAGTAGCTGTCAGGAGACCTGGTTCTTGTTTTGGTTCACTACTTACATTGATGGTTTCAGTGAATTTATTCTGTTATCTGATTTTGGATTATCCTAGTTCAAGTCATAATTTTCACTGATTTCACTCATAATTGGTGAATGAATCATTTGCTTGGACAAATTTTGCTTATCAATTGTTCCTGAACAGTTTTCTACAAGTTATTCCTAATTTTCTGAGTTGCATGAATGGTTACCTATGTCACATAGCAACATTTTTCATCTTGATGGGACGAAATATGCTTTCTAAACTACTGTGCCTGGAGAAAAAAAAATGCAGTTTTGATTCTTGTCATTAAGACTACTTAAAGCAGATTGTTCTTTGAGCATAGAGCATGACTGATAGAGGTAATATACAGACATGAGAAACTGTAGGATATTCAAAATATTTTGGTAACTTCCCTTAGCCCAACACAGGACATCCTTTTCTATGGATCCTAGATTTTTAAATGTCTGATATAACTCATAGGCAGATTTATTGGCTGTTTTGCATTCATTCAATTTTCTTGTCATATTCACACCAAGCATATTTCTAATAATAAAAGTAGAACCTAAATGTGTGTTTTGTTCATCTGCTTCATTCTGTATCTGAAATGAAACACCGGAGTCCTTAGGAAGCTGTTGTGTTATTTCTCCTGCCTATAAACAATAGATCACTTTTATATATCTGCCAAAGAAGGGCATGGATTGAATACTCTGCTCTTCACTTAGTGTCATGCTGTCACCAGCTATTTTCGATTCCTAACAGCATAAATGTGCACAATGGTCTTTGTCTTGTACTGAACGTGTTAGTGCCAGGTCTTTAGGCCTTTAGAAAACAACATCTTACTGCTCTGTTAAGTATTCCAAAACAAATGAAACTGAAAGGTCATCTATTCTGTCAGTGCTTAGCTGTGTTAAGGCAATCAGCAGACTTACCAGATGCATCCTTGGTTCTCAGTGTCTTCCAGGATATAGAGCCCTCTTGAATTCTTGTGGTGGTAACACTTCACTCTGTGACTTTTATCTTCCGCTGCTCATTGTTTACTTTGGCTTCCTTTGCCTTCCTTTTCCTTTACTCAGGTTTTGAAAGCACAAACCCTACATCCTTATGTTCTGTCATATATGTGCCTGCACAAATCTTCTCTATGTTTATGTGTTTTTTGTTTTGTTTTGTGTTGTTTTTTTTTTTTTTTTTTTTTAATTTTGAATTTTGAATAAAATCTCTTCAGTGATTGCAAGAATTATTAGCCAAATTAGTTGGCAAGTGCTGTTATTTGCAAGCATATTTTGCATGTTTTCTTTTGCTGTATTTCCCTGGTCCAGTGTGACTTCCTTAATAAATGGGTCATGAGGACTCCAGGGACCGTGCTGCAGAAGAGAAAACCAGTTCTGTTCCAGAGTTTAAAACTGCTTCACTCCTGCTGAGGACCTAGGCATCTATTTTTAATTACTAGTTTTGTGACTACTCCTTCAATAGCGTGCTTTCCAAAGAGTGTTATTTCATTAACACAATGTTAGCCAATTCAGCTTCTTAAAAAACCAAACACACCCCAAAATATTTGTTTTAATTAATTATAAAGGGCAAAACCAGGAAAACAAGCAAATATTAATAAAAGGCAGCAGTCTTGAAAAGGGCAAGAGGGAGATTAATACATGTATGAACTATTGTATAGGGAGAAGCACTTTAAATAGAGCTGTGTGCAGAGTCAGACACAATGGAATATTCATTCTTGCAAATTGTTCTCAGTAAATCTATCTAATCTATTTATTTATCCTCAGATCATGCACATTTAGATCAGAGTTCTGCCAGCTGAGTTAATAATTCTTATCTGAAAGTAATTACGTTGGTCCATAAGTTTTCACCACTGTGTTGTTCCACATCATATCAAACTGTGTGATGTCTCATCACATTAGCATAAAATGTGTTGTGGTGGTGCACAGCATGATGTGGTGGCAGACTAGAAATGATGCAGCATTCCTCACGGTAGTGAGCTAGTAAGTATCACTGATATTTTGAAACTTGTGCATATTGCAGTTTGATTGCCCTTTAGAGGATTAATTTTTTATTTCCTTTACATTCAAAGGGCTTGAACAGGATGTTAACTTTTATGACCCAGATTTGGTGCCCTGGAGAAGGACTGTCAGAACTCCAAAAGCCTTCAGACATACCTTTTAGTTACAAAAATGTGCCAGTTTTGAATTTATTGACCATCTGTCAGACTTCACTCACTACTAGCTAGCTGTCATTGTTTGTTATTTGATGCACTTCTATAATGACTCACTGCAGGGAGCTACCAGTATCTCCATCACAGTGATTAATGAGGTCACTGTCTATCAAGCATCTTGGTTTATAATTATTTCTAGTCACCAGCTAGTACACCAGATCAGATGTAAGTAATGTGCTTATATATAGTATTTGCCCCTAATAACAATATTCACCTGTAGAGAGGATATTCTGCTCTTTGTTTGCAACTAGTATTTTTCTTTAGCTGTAGTTGAGGCAGTTCTTAAGCCAGTCCCACTCAAAATCATCCTCTCAAGAGTGATAAAAACAACTGGCACAACTGAGCTGCAGTAATCTATTTTTCTACCCTAAAATATCTGTTCTAATGCATTATTGTGTATTTTGTACATGAATATTTATTATGTCTGTATAGTATTTTTGTAGATAAATAAAATTTTAAAGTATTTTTTGATTATTCTGCTACTGTTGGGGATCCTGGAAACTTGAAAAACCTGCAAATGTTCCCTAATACCTTATTTATTTATTAATTTATTTGTTTATTTTTAGAATAGTTTTTCCTGAGGAACCCTGTGAAGACTACAGTTCCATTGTGTGATGGATTTATCAGTGTACTTGAAGACATAATGCCCATCTTGAGGAGTTTAAAATAAAAAGAGACAATCATTACTGCGGTAGGGACCAAAAAGAAGGATAACATATTTCAGCAGAATTAAAGAAGAATTTTCTTGTCATTGAAATATAACAGTGAGAGGAACATCAGGGTTTATCTCAGGCAAATTATTTAGGGCCATGCAAAATGTCTCTTTTATGGTGATAGATTTATTCTGGGTAGTTTTTTTGTAGCAGCTAAGACAAAAATGTTCTAGTTTCAGAAATAGAATCAACAGTGAGTTTCTGTTCTTCTCCCTACCCAGTGCATGTTTCATGTAGTGGCACAGCAGAGAGGCTCAGGAGATTTAACCAACATAAGGGAAATGTCAGGTTCAAATCTCTTCCATTCCAAAATGATTTAGCACAATCCTCCTACAGGAGAAAAAAATAATTAAATTAAATTAAAAAACAAACAAACAACTTGCAAGATATGTTGGATATCTTTTTGTCACTTTAATTTTGTGTAAATTATTGGAAAAGTTTGAGAAAATTACAGATAATTCTGGCTGCCTTAATTTCCACACTTGGTGAGCTCAGACAAGATTTTCCAATCTACACTCTTATTTGGGCCATCCAATATATGTTCTGTATTCACAGACTAATTTATGAGAATGAATATATCAACATTTGTGATGCAGTAAAGTAACATAATGATATATATTAAGCACATAAAGCAAGGTAATTACCACCTTGTTACTTATGACATGTGTTATGTTTGCTTTCAAACTGAGAGTTTTTCACAATTATTCTGATCATTCTTTGATCGATGGAATATGTTATCAAATAATTAAATTAATACAAAGTATATGTTCCATTTAGATTATTTATGTATTTATTTATTAATCTCTTAATACCATTACACTGTTTCCTTTTTTTTTGTGATAACCATTAGCCTCTGCCAATGGTTTTGATAATGGTTATTATCAAAATGCTAATTTACTTTTTTTTTACTTTTTTTTTTTTTTTTTTTACCAGAATGACTTGCCATAACTATTATTCACTGTTAGACTAATTAACATTTCTATAAAGATATGAAAATCAAACTGCATTCTTTGCCAAAGTCCAATGACAGTTCCACACTGAAAGCAAGGTCATTTTCCTGAGGTTGATACTTTTCTTGCCACCAGGTCTAAGAATCATACCTATACACATCCAGAACACAACAAATCACTAATTTGTTGTAAATTTATTGCCAAGAGTCATTGTTTAAAAGCAAATAAAGTAGTTCTTAGCTGCTTCCAAACCTTTCTGGAAGAGCAGACAACATTCTTCTTTCCCTCTCATCTCCTGAGAGGCAACTTTTTGAACTAGAAAGGAGAAATTGTCTAATATTATTCTCTCAAGGGAGAAAGAAGGAACAGAAAGAACCTGATGGCAGCAGTCTGTCCCCTTTCTTCTCTTTCTCTGAAATGCTAGTTTGGGAGACATCAGTAATTAACTTCTAGAGGAAACTGAAACAAGCAAACAAACAAACAAACAACAACAAAAACACCACAGAGAAAACAGGGAAATTGAAGAGACATTTCACTGCTCAAGGGGAGAAGAGATGGTGATTTGGATGGATATTGGTGATGCAGGAGCAGAATTAGTGTGGGGAGACTGGGGAAGACACAGGCTTGTAGTTTCTCTCTGTTGATGGTTCAAGTGATGCTTTAAAATATCATGTGTAACAGGGCTTGCTCAGTAAATATTAAACTTTCCTTATACATTTGGGAGAATCAGCAACACTAGAGAAGCCACATGGTCTGAAGGCATCCAAGGGCATTTTGAAAAATCTAGTCAAAGAAAAATTTACAATATAGCCTTATGAAAAATCTGTCAGTGGGAAAGGGGGTAGCAGATTTCACTCCACTTTTTTGAACCTTACGATTGGTAATATTGTACTTTGACAGAAAATATTAGCAGCTTTAGAATACTGTATATGATCAATTTAATTAAAATAATTTTAGAAAATAACATGTCACACCGAATCAGTCAAACTAAAAGGCAAATTCCAATCTCAAGATTTGTTCCTTTTCTTACTTCTTTTTATTTCACAGTCTGTCCACTAGTTAAAAGGTATTTGCTTAGTTTCAGAATACTACAGAATTGGCATTTTTATTGTAAAGAATAAAGCAGTTCTTGTTTCATCAAAAGCTTTACCTTGTACAGCTCTGGGAAACCTGTACAACCTTTTCCCTCGCATTAGCTATTCTATCTTTATTTTCTTTTCAATTTTGTGTTTTCTACCATACAGTTTTCTTTCATGCAGATTGTCAAATTTGTCAGGATTCCTCATGTGTTTGAAACTCTTCAAGTATAAAGGTTATTTTTCTACTAGTAGTTCTAAAAATATATCCCCAGAAGTTATAATTCATATGATGATAACCCAGGCTGCAAGAAGAGACATGACTCAATAACAGAAAAATATATAAATAAACCTAACATTTCCTTCATGTGCATAAATCAGCTGGGAGTTCTTCCTTTACATAAGATGTTGAATTTGAGTGGATCTAGTTATTCATTATGACAGGTTGTAATTAGTTTGCATTTGCTTGAGATTCTTCTACTTGCAGGAATAAAGAAAATATTTGTATGAAAGGAAACCAGAGGACCTTTGACCGACCTAACCCACTGGTCTGTCTGGAGATACTGGTGAGTTCAGTGTTTATATAAGCAACTGGTTTCATGACAAATACTGTAAAACACAGCCTTGTTCTGACTACTGTAACTTTCAGTGCTTTAATGATGTTCCTTACTGAAGTCTAAATTTATGATATAAGATTATTTGGGGTAGATTTTTTTTTTTAATCATTATGTATTTTTGCAATTCCTAGTACAAAGGGAGTCTGAACTGGGAACTTGTAGCTCTAGTATTATACAAATAATAACAACAGTTAACAGCCTTTTTTTTCCTCTGAGGCATTATGACTACAAATTGAGCTTTGTTAATGACTAATTAGTGTTTTCAGCATCTTCCCAATGCAGAAGTCAAGTAAAAGGTATTTTTCTAGGCTTTTTTTACTTATCCTCCCCAAAGATGAAGAGTTTATTATATTAAATCTCTTAATTTTTCCAGGAAAAGATGTAAGAAATTGTTTCAAAATTTTAGGTCAAATCATATTTAACTTAAGAAATTTCCAGCCACTGGGACTTCTGATATTTTTCCCCTGTCTTTTGGAAAACTAGATGTCATGACATTCATGTCAGGAATATAATGAAATAATGAGATATAAACTGTATATATGACCTTCTCCATAGATGGAGACAGAGGGATATATTCTATTACCAGTCGGTACAGGTTCCATATGATTTTAAACACTTAGATTTCCCAGAAATGTTGTTCAACCTTTTCTTTGCAGATTTCTGCATTCCAGCACAGTTGCATGCTAGCTAACTTTCCAGGTTTGGGGCAATTAGAAAAAAAGTGAAAGAAAAGTGCAAAAAACAACCTTGACCAAATTTGGTAAAGAGACTATAAGAGCAGAAAGGTAAGGGATGGATTTGAATGTGGTTATTTTTGCATGTTGAAATTGTCTTTTAAAAATCATTTCACCCCACTGAATTGTTGACAATAACATGAATGCTTATTTTCCCCAGATTTGAATTAAATAATTTAAAAGAAACAAACTATGAAATGCTCTTTTTTTTTTTTTTTTTTTGTATTATTTAAAATTTGTATATTATTTGGATTCTCCCCCTCTCTCCTCCCCCTTCCCTCCCAGATACATTGCAGGTTTATTTCTTTGCCCACCCCATTCCTTTCCATACACTTCCTGCTCTGGAAAATTGTTCTTAAAACTCTGTTGCTCATCTTAACATCTATAGCTCACATACTGAGACAATATGACCTTTAAAAATCAACTTTAGATTAAGGGTTTCTCAAAAAAAAATAATAATAAAAAAAAATGGTCATTTGGAAAAATGAAGACTTTATTTAAGCAGATAGACGGTTCTTGCTGATGGGTCAGAAATGTTCTGAGATTTTCAGAAAAAGAATACCAGCTTTTGGTTTTCTGCGTTCCAGATAACTTGGGCTCATCAATATTCTGCAAACAAAAGGCCAATAATCTATTTTGACATTTAAGGCTAATTTCTACCCCAACCCTGAACTCCTGTCAGGGGAAAACCAAACTGTGTCCAGGATGCAGTTCTGCTGTCATTTGGAAAGAGCAGTGACATTTTGTTACCCACTTCTCTCCTACATGCCTATTTAAATAAAGCATAAAATAATGTTTGCCTTTTCCTATCTGCCTGAGATCTTGCTATCACTTTATCTCAAATAAATATATATGATACTTAAAGTGTGTTTTGTTTTGTTCTGTCTTGTTTTCCAAAAACATTTGATGCTGCACTAAATATTGGTAGTAATAGTCTTCTTAATTCCAGTGGACACAGATATAACTAAACAGATTTTGAAATTCTTGTTCTTTATTTGAACCTCCAGTTTTTATATTCTTATATATTTTTTCATTTTTCTCAAGTTCCTTGAGTTGTTCTACTCTTTTGCTCCTGGGAGGCCACCAGTAATGAGAATTTAAATTGACAGCATCATTCTGATGTGTCCATCACTATCATGGCTTCAAGATGCACATGGGATACCACAGGTAGTGGTATCGTGATCCTAGGGAGGAATAACCTCAGGCACCAGTACAGGCTGGGGGCTGACCTGGTGGAGAGCAGCTCTGCAGAGAGGGACCTGGGAGTCCTGGTGGACAGCAGGCTGACTATGAGTAAGCCAAAAAGGCCAAAGAAGGCCAAAGGTATCCTGGGCTACATTTGGAAGAGTGTTGCCAGCAGGGAAAGGGAGGTGATCCTCTCCCCCTGCTCAGTCCTTGCGAGGTCACACCTGGAGTATTGTGTCCAGTTCTAGACTCCCCAGTACAAAAGGGAAATTGAACTTCTGGAATGAGTCCAGAGGAGGGCTACAAAAATGATTAGGAGACAGGAGCACCTGCCATACAGGGACAGGCTGAGAGAACTGGGCCTATTTAGCCTGCAAAAGAGAAGCGTGAGGGGAGACCTCATCAATGTGTATAAATGTCTGAGGGGAGGGTGCCAAGGGGATGGAGCCAGTCTCTTTTCAGTTGTGCCCAACATCAGGACAAGAGGTAACAGGCACAACCTGAAGTACAGGAAGTTCTGGCTGAATGTAAGAGGGCAATTTACTATGAGGGTGACAGAGCACTGGAACAGGTTGTCCAGACAGGTTGTGGAGTCTCCTTCTCTGGAGATATTCACAATCTGCCTGGATGCAATCCTGCAATGTGCTCTCGGTGATCCTGCTTGGCAGGGGGGTTGGACTAGATGACCTTCAAAGGTCCTTTCCAACCTCAGCCACTCTGTGATTCTGGTATAGCTCTCATCAGGATAGTTTTTATGCAGATATGGGAAACACAAGTTTGAAATTGCCTAATGCTGAACAGGATGATAAATGTGAATTTTTCGCCTACCACCAGTGTTCAAGCTACTAGTTTATAACTGTACATACTACATAGATGCAACTTTATCTTACCCTCTAAATAAAATTGGTGACATTTCATGAGTTGTCTGATTCAGCAAATGTTTGTTTGTTCTGGGAATGGGGTTGGGTCTCTAATAGGATTAAAGCATTTGTAATGGGACCGAGGCAGGAAATCCCAGGGAAGAACAGTTCTGAGATGAGCAAAAGCAGAACTCTAGCAACAGAATAACATTTAACAGGACTAACGGTAATAGAACAGGAGCTTGGGGTTGAAATCTTGAACTTCGATAAAGTCTTGCTTGTGATCAGTATTGTGATGTTCTCTTATTTTTCTCTGCAGCCAAATTCATTGAAATAATAGTGATTCACCACTGCTCTGGCTCATAAAGATGCACTAAGACTCTGATCTGGGAAGTCAGTGGGATTTTTGCCATGATGAGTCAGTATAACTCATGTTGCATTAAATGAGTGGACATAAGGTATATTTCAGGACCTGATCTGTCCTTGTGCTGTCTCCTGTGATGGTACATAGAATTTCTGTGAAGGTAACTAGAACCTTGTTTTTATATTGTGGGGCAGAAATGTTTTACCCAGAAATCGCCATTTCTCCTTGGTTGTATATGTTTTTGAGTATCCATAAATATTGATCTCTGGGAGGTCAGTATAATGACAAGCTGGTGTCATTATAGTCTTTTCCAGGGTTATTACTGAAACCATAATAGCTAAGTTTGTTAATTTATCTGCCTTTTAAACTTGTCTGCCTTTTTGAGAAGTAGCTGTTTTTTTTTTTTTGTTTGTTTGTTTGTTTTTGTTTTGTTTGTTTTGTTTTGTTTATTTTGATTGCTTGTTTCTCAGGTGTCATTCTATATAAGCTGTACCCCAAAAAGAAATATGGAAAGGAAGAAGAGTACATTATAAGGACAGATAATCAGTCAGAACTCTCAAAATCAGGAGCAGATGTAGCTCAATTAAGCTCAGTAGTTCACAGGTGTTCACAGGAATGACTTTAACATAAAAACACTTTAGTGTTAAAACACTCTTCAGTGCTTTTTTTTTTTTTTTTTTTTTTCTTTCCCCTATAGCTCTTTAAATTTTATATATTTCATCTAAGCAAAGAAAGAAAAATAGACAGGTAATTGGAGTTTAGTTGGGTATAACTGACTTAAAATTCAACATGCTAGTATTTTGATTTTGGAGTCATGGTGAGCCTACTTACTGGAGGGAAGGTGTATGTGTGGGATGGGGGAAGGTTAGATGCACCACATGATTTGCTGATATCATTTGTTTCTGAACTCCTGGCAAAAGGCATCCACAATTAAAACTGATACACACAAGATCTGTAGGTTACTAGAAAATACTGGAACTCTAGCCCTAGTTGGCTTCAATATGTATAATTCTTTCTCAGCAGCATGCTATGGACTTTGTCATTATCTCAATACCTGGACACTATGCTATCATCCAGAAACACAGAACAAATGCCATTCATTCTTTTCAAGCTGGTGCTTTCCTGACTGCTGTTTTAGGAATTTATTGAGAGGAATGGGCAGACTGATAATATATGTATTTTTTGTGAGTATCTGTTGTTATTAGCATTAATCTTTTGACTTCCTATCACATTGCAGAACAGAATGGTTTTGTTTTGCCTAGGTACTGTAACATGTGTTATAGAGAATTTAATTTAGTTTTTATATTTTGCATTTTTGGGGCTGATTTTTTTTTTTTTTTTTTGGAAATTAAGTAATACAAATTTTGTCTTAACATAACTCCTGTAATGATGAATGCTTTCCGTTCTTAGTAAGACATTACTATTGTTCTTACTTGCATATTTGCAGTCAGGGCAAGATGCACCACCTGGTTCAAAGAATGGACTGCAAAGTGTGCATGACATTGCCATCTTGGACTACAGAATCACAGAATTGTCTAGGTTGGAAGAGACCTCAAGATTGTCGAGTCCAACCTCAGACCTAACACTAACAAGTCCTCCACTAAACCACATCACTAAGTTCAACATCTAAACATCTTTTAAAGACTTCCAGGGATGGTGACTCCACCACTTCCCTGGGCAGCCCATTCCAATGCCTCTCACAACCCTCTCAGTAAATAAGTTCTTCCTAACATCCAACCTAAAACACCCCTGGTGCAACTTTAGCCTGTTCCCCGTCATCCTGTCACTAGGCATATGGGAGAATAGACCAACCCCCACCTCGCTACAGCCTCCTTTAAGGTATCTGTAGAGGGCAATAAGGTCACCCCTGAGCCTCCTCTTCTCCAGACTGAACAAACCCAGCTCCTTCAGCTGCTCCTCATTGTCCTTCAGACCCTTCACCAGCTTTGTCACCCTTCTCTGGACTCTTTCAAGCACCTCAATGTCCTTCTTGTAGCGAGGGGCCCAAAACTGAACACAGTACTCGAGGTGAGGCCTCACCAGAGCCGAGTACAGGGGGACAATCGCTTCCCTAGACCTGCTGGCCACACTGCTTCTTATACAAGCCAGGATGCCGTTGGCCTTCTTGGCCACCTGAGTACACTGCTGGCTCATATTCAGCCGACTATCCACCATCACTCCCAGGTCCTTCTCTGCCTGGCAGCTCTCCCACCACTCATCTCCCAGCCTGTAGCTCTGCTTGGGGTTATTGCGCCCCAGGTGCAGGACCCGGCACTTGGCCTTGTTGAACTTCATGCAGTTGACCTCAGCCCATCGGTGCAGCCTATCCAGAACTTCCTGCAGAGCCTTCCTACCCTCAAGCAGATCGACACACGCACCTAACTTGGTGTCATCTGTGAACTTACTGAGGGTGCACTCGATCCCCTCATCCAGATCATCGATAAAGATATTAAAGAGGACCAGCCCCAGCACCGAGCCCTGGGGAACGCCACTAGTGACCGGCCTCCAACTGGATTTGACTCCATTCACCACAACTCTTTTGGGGCCAGCTATCCAGCCAGTTTTTAACCCAGCAAAATTTACATTATTTGACTTTATTTAACTTGCCATTCAGTGCCATTTTTCTTATGTCACTGCACAATCTGCTTCTTAAACAAATGAGCTCTGTCTCTGGCCTAATTTGTTGAAATCTTCAGGATCAGACCTGATAGTCTTTAGCTTTTGGATTTCAGATTTGGCAGAAAATTACATCTAGCCAATCGGATAAAGCTTTTGTTATATATTTAAGAACTAACAGAGTCATAATTCTTACATTATATTGAATCTCAGTGTTTTGCTTCCTTGTAAGAATTTCCATTTTAGTTTAATTTGGGTAGCAAAAATGTGCAAACCACTTCTGCATCCCTCTGTTACTATTTGTACTTCCTCTCTCTTTATTTCATCTGTATCATTATGCTTTTTCTGTGCTGTATGCTGCAAGTCTTTGTTCTTGTTGATTCCTTAGCACTGTATAATGAGGAGTTATGTGGGCCTTCTGAAAACACAAGAAGAATTGCTGGAAGATACTGGTAAACTCCAAGGACTTGATTAATTTAGTCTATAATCTCACCTCAAATATTGAGGTTACCCATGTGAGTAAAAGCAGCATGTGAACTTTTGTTTACATCTCCAGCTACATTCACAGACTTGGACTAAAATTCACTGTAAAACTGAGAAAGAGTGTTTTCATCTGTGTACAAGGAGAGAGGTACAGATTATCTTGCCAAATAAAATTGGCATTGGTCTCCTCTAGAAACTGGCTTTGTTTATGTGCTAATGCAAAGCACTGGAAGTATTAACCACCTCTGGGATCTCACCTCTTATGAGGTACATCTAGTCACCTTCTACCAATTACAGCTGATATTATGTCTACATGTCATATCACCAATCAGAGCACCACTGAAAAGATATGCAGTTGTTCCAGTATTCCACTGAATGATATACTAAGCCAGTAGTATTCAGTGATTCAGAGACTTCCCAGGTCAGGGTAGTCTCTTGGCCTTTGCCAGCAGCCAGCAATCTCAATACCCCTCAGGGGAGAAAGGTTTGAAGAAATAAGATAAAAACAAACAAACAAACAAACAAACAAACAAAACTCTTATCTTGAGATAAAGACAGGGAGATCACTTACCAATTACCATCACAGGCAAAAATGATTTGACTTGGGGAAAATTTTTAATTTTAAAACAGACACAGCATAGGGATTAATGTAATTTATTGCTTATTGACCAGAGCAGTGAGAAACTAAAAACAAATTAAAATCACCTTTCCCCCATCCACTTTCTTTTACCTTCTCTCCTCAAGCAGGGCAGGGGAACAGGACATGGGGATTGTGACCAGCCCATAATGCTTTTCATGTTCTGCTCCTTCATGGTCACCCTTTCCCTTCTCCAGAGAGGGATCTGTCCTACACATTGCTGTCCTTGCTGAACCGATCCAACTTGGGCTTCCAACAGACTGCAGTTTTTCAAGAACTGCTCCAATATGGGTTGGAACAACGGGGTCCATCCTACTGGAACGGACTTCTCTAGCATGGGTTCCCCAACAGACCTTTTGCTCCACCATGGGCTCCTTTCCATGGGCTGCAGTTCTGACCCAGGGTCTGTTCCTGTGGGGGCTCTCCATGGGCATGGAGATCTGCTCCATGTGGAACCCACAGGCTGCAGGGGGACAGCCTGCTCCAGGGGCCTCTCCACAGTCTGCAGGGGAACTCCTGTTCCGGTACATAGAGTACCTTCTCCCTCTCCTTCTGCATTGACCTTGGTGTCTGCAGGGTTGTTTCTCTCACATCTTTTTACTCTTTACTTCCAGCTGCATTCTCACACAGCATGCTCTCCCTTTTTAAAATATGCTCTCATAGAGGTGCAGCCCACATTATTCATTGGCTTAGCTTTGACCAGCAGCAGATTTTTGGAGACATATGGAACTAGTTTTATATAACATGGGGCAGCTTCTGGACTCTTCTTACAAAGGCCACCCCTGCAGCCCCCTCTCTGCTTCCAAAACTGTCACATAAGACCAACACACAGAGTGACTTTAACATTTAAACATTTCTGAGCCATGGCTTTATTTTGTAAAAGGTAAAAGCTGTTTCCCAGCATGACATAATCGTGACCTTCTTACACTTTCTGAAATGTAAAATAAAACAATTACTAAGTTAAGGAATTAAATTATTTAAATTGCAAGTGGAATTTGTTACTCTTTCAAGTAATTTTTAAAAATTAATAAAACATTACTTAAGTAAATTTAGTGCTTGTATCTCAAATATGAAGTAATAAATTTCACATAAATGAATAAGTCATTATTTAATTTAAGTATTAAAACCAGATCATTTTCTAATGGTTGGTATAAAGCTGCAGAGCCTGTGGCTGTGTGCAATAGATATTAAGTATAGCACAAAACTAGTTTTAACAGTTGGCTTCATTTCCTAGGCTGGGGTGGGAAGGGAGGAAAGGCTGGTACTATTGAGATCTGCAGGACTCAGTGAAAAAGGAAGTGTTGATGGAACTCTCATCAGTCTGCTTTGTTGAACTTCCTGTTTTAGGCACAACACTGTTTTTTCCATAGTTATATCCTACAAGATTTTCTATGGGATTTATTGTTTAAAATTAGTTCTACTGGAACAATGGTTGCATTGCAGAGTGGAAAGATGTTGCAGATCATATGAGGGAACTGTTACACTGCTTGACATGTCTGTGTACTCCATTCACATCCCAGCTGCAAATCTGGCAGACCCTTGAGCCCGACCTGGGAAACTGTAACTGAGATTCCAGAATAGTGAAGGGCCATAACCCCAGATTATCAGTCTCCCTGCTGTCAGCTTCCTGGTACATAGCTGGAAAGTTCTGCAAGCCAAAGCAGCATTGTAATAGATAGTGAGCACCAAGGCAGAATTTTGCCTTTTTTTTTTTTTTTTTTTTTTTTTTTTAACTCCCTTTCATGGAACTTTTGACACATCTACATTCATACTTGGGAAGGTGATTTTCTAATTTGCTTTCTAGACCCTACTCTCCTTGTGTGTTCCCCTAAAATATTGGTTTGATGCACACTTATGAATGCTTTGCATCTCCCACTTAGTAGTCCTAAATTTTCTCTGTAGGAGACCCAGCTTGAGCTGTCAGTCTTAGCTCTTCAGCCTCTTCAAAGTAGGCAAGAAGTCTGGTCATCACAGAAGTTTCAAAATGCAAAGACTTTTGTGCATGGAAGTTGAAGAACAAACACCCTTAGTGTTTGTTCCAAACAATCTTAATTAAAACAGTGTAATTAATGGCAAAACCTCATTTCTTATCTTGTTTAAAAAAACAAAAAACAAAAAAAACCTCTATTTTCATATAAGCTTACACTAGTAATCATGTTTTCTTTTGACACTTTAACTTTTGTGCTGCTGGAGACCTTTGAGAATCTCTGGCTTGTATGCCAGTGTTGCTGTGTGATGTACCTTTCAGTATGGGAAGCTGGAGAACTTTGAGAGATACAGCTTGCCACAAATCTCTTTGTGTTTTTGTGTTCAGGCTCCCTTGGTGGGGGACTTTCCTGACTTTCATGGACTCTCTGGTCCTGTCTCCAAGTCCTCAGGAACAGTTTGTTGATATCCCTGGGAAAACAAGTAGCAAGTCTTACCATTTCATCTTGCTTCCAAAGGTTTGAACAGAAATATTTATATTTTCCCTTTGATTGTGTATAATAGTGTTTTGTTTGTGCAAGATGCTAATTTGCCTCTCAAATCAGGAATCTCCTTCTCTGATTTTTTCTGTTTCCTCCAACACAAATATTTTAAATTTTCATTGTCTGCAATTTCCCGCAGTCTTCTTTCTTCAAGGAAGAATGCAGAATTCGGCACTTGGATGTGCACAAATTGATGGGGCCAGATGGGATCCACCCAAGGGTACTGAGAGAACTGGCAGAGGAGCTGGCCAATCCCCTATCCATCATTTATCAGCAGTCCTGGCTATCGGGGGAGGTCCCAGCTGACTGGCGGCTAGCAAATGTGATGCCCATCTACAAGAAGAGCCAGAGGGCAGACCCGGGAAACTACAGGCCTGTCAGTTTGACCTCAGTACCAGGGAAGCTCATGGAGCAGATCCTCTTGAGAGTCATCATGCGGCACTTGCAGGGCAAGCAGGCGATCAGGCCCAGTCAGCATGGGTTTATGGAAGGCAGATCCTGCTTGACGAACCTGATCTCCTTCTATGACAAAGACACGCGCTGGGTGGATGAGGGAAAGGCTGTGGATGTGGTCTACCTTGACTTCAGCAAGGCTTTTGACACCGTCTCCCACAGCATTCTCCTCAAGAAACTGGCTGCTCTTGACTTGGACTGGCGCACGCTTCATTGGGTTAGAAACTGGCTGGATAACCGGGCCCAAAGAGTCGTGGTAAATAGAGTCAAGTCCAGTTGGAGGCCAGTCACTAGTGGCGTCCCCCAGGGCCCGGTGCTGGGGCCAGTCCTCTTTAATATCTTCATCAATGATCTGGACGAGGGCATTGAGTGCACCCTCAGTAAGTTCGCAGATGACACCAAGTTAGGTGCATGTGTCGATCTGCTCGAGGGTAGGAAAGCTCTGCAGGAGGATCTGGATAGGCTGGACCGATGGGCTGAGGTCAACTGCATGAAGTTCAACAAGGCCAAGTACCGGGTCCTCTACCTGGGGCGCAATAACCTCAAGCAGAGCTACAGGCTGGGAGATGAGTGGTGGGAGAGCTGCCAGGCAGAGAAGGACCTGGGAGTGATGGTGGATAGTCGGCTGAATATGAGCCAGCAGTGTACTCAGGTGGCCAAGAAGGCCAACGGCATCCTGGCTTGTATCAGAAACAGTGTGACCAGCAGGGCTAGGGAGGTGATCGTCCCCCTGTACTCGGCTCTGGTGAGGCCGCACCTCGAGTACTGTGTTCAGTTTTGGGCCCCTCGCTACAAGAAGGACATCGAGGTGCTTGAGCAGGTCCAGAGAAGGGCGACGAAGCTGGTGAGGGGCCTGGAGAACAAGTCCTACGAGGAGCGGCCGAGGGAGCTGGGCTTGTTCAGCCTGGAGAAGAGGAGGCTCAGGGGCGACCTTACTGCTCTCTACAGATACCTTAAAGGAGGCTGTAGTGAGGTGGGTGTTGGCCTGTTCTCCCACGTGCCTGGTGACAGGATGAGGGGGAATGGGCTAAAGTTGCGCCAGGGGAGTTTTAGGTTAGATGTTAGGAAGAACTTCTTTACTGAAAGGGTTGTTAGACACTGGAACAGGCTGCCCAGGGAAGTGGTGGAGTCACCATCCCTGGAAGTCTTTAAAAGACGTTTAGATGTAGAGCTTAGGGATATGGTTTAGTGGGGTCTGTTAGCGTTAGGTCAGAGGTTGTACTCGACAATCTTGAGGTCTCTTCCAACCTAGAAATTCTGTGATTCTGTGATTCTGTGATCAGAGTTTAGAATTTTTCAGAATTAATAACTTTTCATTAAGAAAATATTTTTATTAAAATATTATTTCAGACTAATCTTGATGTGGAGAAAGAGAGGAACTACAAAATAGTATTGGTGATACTGTTGCACAAGTATGTGGCATTTATTTCAGGCAATTTTTAGTTTTCCTGGTGGATAAACCTGCTGTTTCACATAACAAAGTATCCCTTATAAGCTATTATCCCCAATAATAGCTTATTCCAAGCTATTTTGAGCTTTGAATTCTTGCACAGAAATGAGAATTGAGTTCCAAATTCTTAGAATAAAATTCTTGATAAAATCATTTACAAGTTGTTATTCAAGTTTGTTTCTATCACTAGATATCTCTAAGATGGTAAGGATGGTGATCAGTAGGAAGTACCTGTCTCTCTTTTATGGCCCTATAGAGCTTAGATATGTAGTTGAGGGTACAAAGATGTTGGGCCTTTTTTCCTTTTTTGGCAGAAAGAGCCACCATCATAATTCTTTCTATAGTTAACTGCCATTTTTTTTTTTTTAAATATATCTCTTTGCTATATTATCTTTAAATTGACCATGTCATGGTATGGCCTTACAATCTCCATAGTGCTTAGAGTCAATGAACTTTGGAGTCAATGTTGTTGATGTGAAAACTAGTGGTAGAGGGAATAAACATCCTCAGCTGGCTTTGCTGCTGAAACCATCCCATAGTAAAATGGGACCCTGAGGACATTTTTCAGTCAGATAAAGCTTTGGGAAATAAATCCTATCAAGCAGGAACAAAACCGTGATTTCTATTCTTTCTTACTGGGAATCATAATGAATTCTCATTACCCTGTGGGAAAACCAAACTCACAGCACCTAAACAAATTAATAGGGTAGGCAAACAACATCGTTAAATCTGAGTGTTGCTGGACAGTTAGAAGAAATAAGAAGAACACATGAAGAAACTCCAAAAGCCAGGCTGTGTTGGACACACTGAGTCATCTTTACTTGTACCAGTTAATTAAACCTTTTCCTGAGTGAATGGAATCTTCTTCTGGCTTCATTTTCCTTGCCAGCTCTTCCTTGGTATAGAAACTTTGTGCTGACTCACAAATACTAATGTTCATCTCCCAGTTGTTTTGCACATGGTGCCTGAAGCCCATTTCCAAAACTGAGAACATATTTGAGATGAGCACCTTTGGCAATGCATCTTGATTTGGAATCATGTATCATTCACTATCACTTTATATTTCCAGTAGGTCTCTTGCACACCAATTTCACAGCTTCCCATTCTTTCTATGAATAGACAAGATATAGTTTACTTTATAAGCAGTTGTGGCCAAATTTATCTTCAAAGCTCCTGTGGTAGTGGGATAAATGCCAACATCTTTGTGACTGAAATTTTGAAGGATATTTGCTGTCTTTCAAATTGGCTGTTGGTCTAGTTGCATCATACAAAATTAGCTGAGACTCCACTGGTAATCCTGTCTCCAAGCTGCTTTGCATAGCATGTGAACACTGAAGCTATCAAAAATATTTTTGTGTAGAAATGAGTTGTATAATGTTTTGTCTGCTTTCCTGAAGATCTACACTAAACTTGGGAAATTTCAGAAGATCTTAGGAAAAGCACTGGGATTTTTTCCCCCTTATTAATTGGATAATGGTTTATGCTTGGAGGAAGCACCAACTTCTGACCTATTATATACTTTGACCTGCTTGTACATTCCTGTTTGTATTTTTAACAGCTACCATTATCTGAAAATATCCATTGCATTGACAGAACATTTTTGTTCATTAAGTTTAAATATAAAATGTAAAAATTGCATCAGAGAAGCAAATGCATATTAAAAAAAACACTGTACAGAACTAGAAGACGTGGGCAAGAGTATGCCATGCATTCTAATGAGATCTATTTTACAGACTTAGGCTTTTCCAGATGTGGCATATATAACTTGCCTTTAGCCAATGTTGTGTACATTAAATATGCACTCATAATAGGTCATACAACAGTCTGGTATAGTGTTCTGGACTTCAGTTTGAGTTGGAGGTGTTAGCTTTGATTTTGGGAAGAATATTGATTTAAAAATAATATTTACTTAAATATGCCCTTAAAACTTCTCTAAGAGATAGTTTCACAAAAAGGATGTAATGTTTTCAGAAGTGTGTAACCTGGCAGAAATCATATAAAATGGAAATCAGCTCAAATTTACTCCTTAAAATACTTTGCTTCATTTGTAAATCCCGAATCCTGTTCCCATACATGCATGCATTTTTCCTTTTGATTTCTACTTTTGTAGTAATTGAATCATTGTACTGCACTCTACATAACTCTAATTATGTATTCATCAAAACTCTTTCAAAAAGTGCTCTTATTTTCATTGCAAAAAGAACTTGGTTTAATAAATACTAACAGTACTAGAATAATTGCCTAAAAATGAACTTTTTTTTTTTTTTTTTTTTTTTTTTCCATAAATATACCAACTTACATAGCTTATCTTAAAATTTCAGTACCATGTGGAAAATTCAGGTGGATGGGTGGATGTTAATTTTACTGTGTAAATCCAATTTATAATGTATGTTCCTTGATTTGAAACCTATGGTACTTCAAATGTATTGTGAACTTGAAGAAATAATATATTAGATAAAATCTGGAGGCTTAAGATTTGCTCTTCTTCACCCCGTTGAGCTTTGTGTAATAGGTAATGGAAAATGCCTTTTCATTAGTGCAGTTGATAAAGTTAAAACTTTTCTTGATTAATATTCTCTTGCAGAAAGCAGGCATGGCTGTGGATTTATGCTACAGATGTGTCTTGGTGCTTGTAATTTCTTTTGTACTAAAGATACAGCTGATAAAGATTTTATTAAATAAAGATAATTGTTGTTGAAGGGTTTGGATGTTTAATATTCCTTAGGTATCTCTACTGACAAATCAAAAAATTGTGAGAATCTTTGATACTTGACAATGACCTTCAGTGATATTACAGGGATTTATGCAAGTCTTATTCAGGTAAATGGTGCAAGGAATACGGTATTTCATTGTTCTCATGTTGATACATGATAAGAAGATAAGGCCTGCAGATAGAGAGTACTGTGGATAACCATATTAATCTAAGTTTTCTGTTTGACTATTCTAATTATTAACACAGTAGATGGCACCCTTTAAAATTCTTATAAATCTTCAACGAATTCTTGAAGCATTTCAATATTCTCATCATAACACAAGTGATTTTGAGATAGTCATTTACTCTCCCACCAGCTAAAATTAATATAAATTCTATCAGTAACAAAGACTGTGCATATATCAATTTCAGGATGTATTGACTACATCTATGCAACTAAGTTAAACATACCTGGGAACTTTCTTGGGCACTGATGTCAGTTTGTAAGAAATGTCACATGATGATGCTAGTCCTAGCATCAACAGAGGATGCATGGATGATTTCTCCTGGAAATCATCTCTGGAATATATTAACTCTCAAACCTATTAACTCAAATCTATTAACTCAAAATTCAGGAATTGTTTGGGAGCATGCTAGCAGGACCTTAGTCTAGAAGTGTGGCAGAGTCTTTTTAAAACAATTTGATGGCATAGATTATAATCTCCCAGTACCAGGACATGTTCTGTAGCACTGTCTGATAGATTAACAAAAATGTGGCTTATCCATCCCAATTACTCTTGGTCAGATTCTTGGCACCAACACATCTTCTAGGATTATTAGTAAGAGAAGAATACAAGTAAAGTCTTCTGAAAAGAAAGAGGGAACTTGTATGATTTATGTCATCAAGAACTCAAGGTAAGAAAATAGAGTGACACACAGGCAAAAAAAATATTGGAGAATATTTATCTGTTTCGACACCAAAAGCACATAAATATTTTTATATATTAACATGTATACTAGAAAAGAAAAAAAAAAATAGTTCTACTGATGTAAAGACCCTCAGCTAGTAAATTTATTTGTCTTCATACTTTTCAGTAGCTTCATTTGCTCTAGAGTGCAGGACCTGAAGACCAACTCTGTCAGTGGTTGGTGACTAACTGCTCCACAGCTGATGGGAAATTATTCATAATTACACTGAATATTCATAAAATGTGAAGACACTTTCATGCTTGCAGAAGTCTTATGTCTGCAACTGAGTGTGGATACTACACTAAAAGCTAGCTGAGTTATGAGTACTGGCTTCCTCAAGGAGGGCAGGAAGAAGAACTCCTTTTGCATGAACCACCAGTGTAGGAGTTAACAGAAGGTAAATATTCTCTCTGAAAATATTATTTTGCTGTTTTCTTAAATAGATATTAAAGACTCACTGAGATGGTTAAAGCCCAGATACTGTAAGGTCTTGAAAAAACATTGAAATCATTAAGTGTATCAAAGTCTAAAGAACATGAATTTATGTGTGCTGTTATCTTTTTTTTTCACTATATTTTTGTAAAAAATGTAAGACATTCACAGAAATGTAAGGGTTAGCACTTTGGAGCTATACATATTCATTAACTAAGAATGTTTGTTTTCCCCCCTGTTGTCTTTCTCATGGGTAGCTGAACTCTTAGGGTACTGCTTTATATTCAAGAAGTTTAATTCTTTTTTAATTCTCCAGTGGTCATATCTTCCACTAAGTTTATGTTTAGCTTTTCTCTCTCCAGGTGTCATTTCATCAGTGAGTAAAATTTGGTTAATGCTACCAGAGAGATGCATTAACTGATTCAGGGACAGATTTCTATTTTCCTGGTAATTCTTCTCATATATATATATATACACACACATATATATGTGTATATGTATATGTATATGTATATATATGTATATATATGTATATATATGTATATGTTAATACATAAAACAGCATAATCTGTTCTGGCTGATCAGAACTTTGATTCTGATCTCATTCCCAATCACTCTGGCATTGATTTAACATTATTCTTGCTTTATCAGGCATACTAGGATAAAAGCTGTTGTGTGCATTCATCTTTGTTAAAAGATGAATGAATAAGACAGCTTTCAAAAGCTTTTTAAAGAGCAAGGTGCTGGAACTGCATTCCCAATCTGCATTCTTTCCTGCTGTTTTATGGGATGTACTGAAAATGTGCTTTTTAGAGGTCAGATCATTTTTTCTAGTTGTGGAAAAAAAGGATGTAAGCCATAAATTAAAAGACCTATAGGATAAGTTCTATTCCAGCTACAGACACCCTATTCCCTTGAAAATTATGACTCATCAAAAGCAAGAGTTATATTGCATTTATAGAACTCCAGTTAGTTTAACACTTACACATTTGTAGATTGGACTTTGTAATTAATAATAATAATTCTTAAAACAAGTCCTTATTTTCTGTTAACTCAGGAAAGAATTACAATCTGCTGGAATGGAAATTACTTAGAAGCGGTCTTACCTGATTGTAAGTATCTACAGGGGCTTTGTGATATACCTTCATCTTTTATTCTCCTCTAAATTAGCAGCCAACAGATAGATGTATGACATTTTGTAACCAGCTGCCTGGTGTCATCTTTATGTGAGAAAAAAAAAAAAGAAAGAAAAAAAAGAAGAAATTAATGAGTTCCTTGGAACTGGTTGAAAAATACACTGTAACAGAGAATAATAGTCAGCATGGTCAGGCAAGCATGTCCAGAATGATGGGAAAAAGTGCTCAATGAAATACCAGGTTTGAAAATTGCCTAGCTTTCCTGGGGGAACTCCCCCTTTGACAGCATCTCCAGTCTCAGGTGAAGAAAAGAGATATTCAAGGATATGTTCTTTACACTCTATGTTCTTTATAAGTGCCAGTCTGAATATATTTTTTCTAAACTTGTGGCAAATAATCCTGAGCTTTTGTTGTTAAATTAAATTGACCCACAATTGACCCACAAACAAGTTAAGTTTGAAATTACTTTGTGGACATTAAGTAACGTTAGAGATCAGTGAGATTATGCAAGTAACATTTCCTTGAGCCTGTCAGCACCTTTTTCATCAACTACACAAGCTGTTTTACCAGCGGACACTCTTGTACAATATGTATAGAATGGGGATTTGAGTTACAGTGTAATGTAGAATTACATTTGGCACTTGGATTAGGGCCCTTACTTCCAATTCTCCTTTGGTTTGTTGTAAAAAGATAAAAAGTGTGTGTCACATCCTTTTCTCTGTAACAGAGATTTTTGACAGGAATAAACCATATTCTTCTGTTATTCTTGTTAGCTGAAGGTTCAGTGATCAGGTGCTGTACTGTTTCCCTCATTTATTCAGTGCCGTATTATCCTCCATTGTCTCTTGATTGATTTGAAGTAACTTTAACATTTGTAGGCCACAGAGAAGATTAAAACATTTCTATCTGTCTTTTGAAGACTTTCTCTTAGGATTTTGAGCATGACAGTCCCGTGATGACATTCTAGATCTAGAAGAAAAGTCAGCAACTAGTTCATTAAATGGGAGTTAGGCAGAATGTCTAGAAACCAGAACCTGGAAACTCATGGTCACCTGTTGCCTGAGACTTGTGACACTTAAACTTTATATATAAATTGTTTTATTATCTTTGACACTGTAGGCACAGAGCCCATGCCTTTCCATGTGCCTAGGACAACCTGGGATTCAGAAATCATAACACAGTTTAGTTTCAATTACATTTAGCCATCTATAGTACAGAGTCAACATCTGAACCAATCATGACAGATTCTGTACATGGTCAGTTGAATAATGCAGGATGAGATTAATCTCTTCCTATACTAAACAACCAAAATAGGCTAGATGAATCATGTATCATAAAAGTATCTTTCTCCATTAGCTCTCCATTAGCTGTACAGGGAATCTAAATAGATATCTCAGGTGAATCCATCAAAATTTAGTTAAGATGGAGACCACTTCATATTCTTTCTTGTAGATTCCAGAGGGATTAAATATAGGATGCATTCTCAGAACATGGATAAGATACTGATGCAACTGGCTATTGCATAAATGCAGCTGAGACTGACACTTTCGTTTAGCAGAAATCTATGGTTACTCTCTTCATGTCAAATTTCTTAACAGTTGATGGTAGCCCGAAGTGGACAATAAGTTGGTTGAGATGACTTCAGAGACCCCAGTCTTCTGATGTACTTCCTTGCAAGACCACTGAGCAAGGAAAAAAACAGATAGAAGACTGCTGGATTGTCTCATGTCAGTGGAAGAGGGGAACACTTCCAGTACTCCTGTGTTATAAGGCTTCCTTTTCTCTTGGCTGACAAGTGATATATGATACATTCAGTGCTAAATGACAAGATTTTCATGGCTGATGCAATCTGAAATCCACCATTATTTTAAGGAATAAGCTTGCCAGTTTATCAGTTTAAGCTATGCTCACTTCTGAAACAATTGTTTTGTACTACTGAAAATTGTAATTTCTGTATTATTTCCATTCCTATTATTTCCATTGAGATTATAAAGGTATTTCAAACTATTGATGGCATACAGTGAATCACATTTTCTCTGTATTGTATAGTGAAAAGTGATTGTTTCCTAGAAGAACCTAAAATGAGTGATATTTTTAGAGTAAAATATGAATAATTAAAGCTTGAATGATAAGATGTTACTGCTTTAGGCTGTCCCACTTGCAATCAGGAAAGAATTGGTGAACTGGTTTAACCTTTTGGTTTATGGTATCATCACACATCTCTTTGTTTGCTCTTCTGCTGCTATACATCAGTGGAACATTTCTCTGCTCTCTTTTCCCTCAGTAATTACATTCTGAAAGCAGGATGGCATATAATAGCTACTATCATGATGCCAGTACAGCCTGTTGAAGTCTCTTTTGTTATCTTGTTATTTATAGAGAACTTAGTCATTTTGACAAAGAAGTAAATCCCTTAAATGGTGTTATCCTTTCAATACCCAGTTATTAAATCAATTGATTTTCAGAGACAATGGAGGACTGTTGATGCATGGCCCTACCTGAAGAAAACCTATGCAAAATAATCACAGTTTGGGTTGGAAGGGACCTTAAAGATGGTCAAGTTCTAACACTTCTGTCTTGGGCAGGGACACCTTCCACTAGATAGTATTGCTTAAAATCCCATCCAACATGTCCTTGTATGCCAAGGAGAGGTAATCCATAATTTCTCTGGGCAACTTTTTTCACTGACTCACCACCCTCAAAATAAATAATTTCTTCCTAATGACTAATCTAAATCTACCCTCTTTCATTTTAAAACTATTACCCCTTGTCCTGTTGCTACACTCCCTGACAGAGTCCCTCTCCAGCTTCCTTGTAGGCCCCTTTAGGTACTGGAAGGCTGTTATAAGGTCTCTCCAGAGCCTCCTCTTCTCTAGGCTGAACATCTCCAATTCTATCAGCCTGTTTTCACAGGAGAGGTTCTCTGACCATCCTCTGGACTCATTCCAACAGGTCAATATCGTTCTTATGCTGGGGTCTCCATGGCTGAAACCCCCACCCAAGTGGGGTCTCCTGTGAGCAGAGCAGAGGGGCAGAATCACCTCCCTCAACCTGCTGGCCACACTTCTTTTGATGCCGCCCATGATACAGTTGGCTTTCTGAGCTGCAAGTACACACTGCCAGCTCATATTCAGTTTTTCATCCCCCAATGCACCCTGGTCCTTCTCCTCAGGGCTGCCCTCAATTCATTCTCCACTCAGTTTGTATTTGTGCCTGGGATTGCCCTAATGCAGGTGCAGGACCTTGAACTTGGCTTTGTTGAACTTCATGAGGTTTGCACAGACCCACCTCTCAAGCCTGTCCAGGTCCATCTAGATGGCATCCCTTCTCTTTAGTGCACTGACCACACTACATAGGTTGGGTGTTTGTAAACTTGCTGAGGGTACACTCCAAGAAGCATCAAAGGAAGAAAAAAATAAATAAAGGGCAGACAAACCCTAACATCCATTGGTTTTGATTTTGTTAACACGTTTGTTAGCAGTGTGATTCTACAGGTAGTAGCAAATTTCAACAACATACAGAATACTATAATGTGCATATAGGTGTGTCAACATTGATAGCTATAGGTTGATGTCATTCTTCAAACCTAGTGGAATGCAGGGTGATATCCCATGCTTTATTGCCTAACAGTGAGTACTCTTGCTGGTAACATTTTCTGCTTTTTCAAGCTCTAATTCTGGGTTTGGCTAAAGATTCTGCCTGTCAGCTGTGGTGGCAGGTGTGTGGATATCGCAAACTGTCATTCATCGTCCCCATCAATGCCTCTCCTATAGAAATAATGTTAGTAGCACTGATCTTGCTTTATTTTAGATATCTACATCACTGACACCTGCTTTTGAGCCAGTCACCTTCTAGATGTGCTACTTCTAGGACACATCTTTGTATGTCTGCCATTCAGTGGAATGAATTTCACAAAGTGCTTATTCTATCCATAGAAGATGGGGGTTTAGAGACTTCAGTAAAGACTATTGCTTGGGGAAAATGTACTTTTGGACTGATCAAGCCCACTCAGTAGTAATTACTTTGACCATTCTGGGCTGCGTGAGTGGCTTGCAGGAGACTTTTGCCAAGAACTGTTTGTCTAGGAACTGTCTAACTAGATGGCACAAACAGAAAGACATGAAAGCATCATTAATCTCTGAACTTAGTCCAGAAATTATCTAAATAGTGCCAAAAATTAGAAAAAAAATTGCCTTGATGACCACTTCAGAGCTTTTGTCCAGTGGGGCTACATGTATGCTAGTAAATTAAACCATTTCAGGAAAACATTGCTGTGTACAGAAACTAGACCATCTGAATTATTGAGATCTTGGTGAGGTTTTGTACTGTGATGAGAGTTTTTAAATGGGAACAAGGGGACCTTCCTTGTTCACCTTCCCCCCATCCACCCTCTTCCACCTTCTCCCCTGACTGGCACAGGAAAATGGGGGAAGCTGCAGTCAGTCTCCATCTGACTTTGTCTCCATGGCTCCTTCTCGGTCACTCTCTGCCCCGGCTCCATGTGGGGGTCCCTCCCACGGGATGCCGTCCTTCCCGAACTGATCCTGCAGCGGCTGCCCACAGGCAGCAGCTCTTCAAGAACTGCTCCAACATGGGTCTGTAACACAGGTCTGTACCATCAGGAGCAAACTGCTCCAGCACGGGTCCCTCACAGGTGGCAGCTCCCCCCAGATTCCCCCATTCCTGCGTCGGCTCCTCTCCATGAGCTGCAGGTCCGGCCCAGGGCCTGCTCCTGCAGGGGCTCTCCATGGGCCGCAGCCTCCTCCAGGCCATATCCACCTGCTCCACCGGGGGCTCCTCCATCCATGGGGGAGCTGTAGCATGGAGATCTGCTCCATGGGGGACCCATGGGCTGCAGGGGGACAGTCTGCTCCACCAGGGGCCTCTCCACAGGTCGCAGGGGAACTGGTGCTGTGTGCCTGGAGCACCTCCTCCAGCCCTCCTGCTGCACTGACCTTGGGGTCTGCAGGTCTCCTTTTCACTCCTCGCTCTCCCAGCTGCTGTTGTGCAAGTTTTTTGGTTTTTTTTTTGCTTTTTTTTTTTTTTCTTAAATCTGCTCTCACAGAGGTGCAAACATCACTTGTTGGCCCAGTTCTGGGCAGTGTTGAGTGCCTTTGGAAATGGCTGAAACTGGCCCTTATCTAACATGTGGCAGCTTCTGGATTCTTCTCACAGAAGCCACTGCTGCAGCCCCCTGCTACCAAAACCTTGCCAAGTAAACCCACTGCAACACCGTATTTTGGGGAGTAGACAGGTTTCTAAGTGTGTTTTGGACTATTTCATGCCAGTTGCTCTCAGTGCCAGGGAATATTCCTGATGATGTTTAATTTACTAATATAGATGCAGCCTGAGTGGATGGATGACTGTATTTGTTCTTAATAAAGTTAAACTGACTGCATTTTCTGAAACTTTCAAGAAAGCCTCCAACCCTTCTGGCCTATAGAAACATTCTGTATTCAGTGTCATTAGCATGATAGCATATTTGATTATTCTTTTCATTTGTGTGACTGTGTGCTGCTACCAAAATTGCCATTAGCTATTTTTTTCTGTGCACATTGAGAAGAAAAAAAAAAAAAAGTCCATTTAAATGTGAACACCAATTTATACTGTAAACAATGTCCACTGATAATAAGGGCTATATGAATTTAAGGAAATCATGGAGCTCTTTCCCCACTGAAGTTCTTATGTGTTACAACATGAGCTACTCTTTCTACTACTGCCCATTAATTTTTACACAGGTTGATTTCTGAGTTCCTCATGTCTAGCCCTAAGAATCTCCCTTCAACACAAAGGAAGCAAATAAACAAATAAAATAATAACAACAACAACAACAATAATAATAACAACAAAACAACAACAATAATAACAATAATAATAATAAGAAACAAAAAACAACAACAACAACAAAAACAGTCCTTTGCAACCACAGGTCTGTTAACATTCATTAACACTGTTAAAAACCCATAACCTCGGGGAAATTATTTTTAAGACTTTTTAAAAAGAAATTTCATAACAGTTGTCAGTATCCAATCACAAAAAAAAGATTCAATGTCATTCTGCATATTTACATAACATAAAAATCTCTCATTTGTGAGAGATGGAGCTTCTATGAGCAATTATCAGTGACCCTTTCTTGAATACACCAATCAAATTAGCATCTCTGAGGACAAAAAAATATTTATTTTTTATTTTTTAACAATAAAAAGAAAAATGAAGAAGTTTCTTAGAATAGAAAACCATAATGAGTATCAGTAGTTCTCCCAGTTGAAATTATTTGTGATTATGTCAACCTTTTTCAGACAAATTCAAATTCTGAGATAGAGAATGAGGCCCACAGATCTAAAAGCAAAAATAAATGAATAAAATAAAATAAAATAAAATAAAATAAAATAAAATAAAATAAAATAAAAATCAGTCCATTTCTTAAAAAATAAATCAAACAGTCTGACAAGTGAGGTAAGGATTCAGAATTTGAACTAGGAGTGGTAGATGACTCTTACTCATGTCTAATAATAGGGAATTACATATCTGCCAGGAAAGAAACAAAGGAGACAGGCAAAATATTTAGCATTCAAAACTGAAAATGATGAACCAGTTATCTGTCTGAAATAAATGGTTTTAATTCTGCTTATGCATTTAGTCCTACAAATTTAGTTCCTTTAGTTTCTTTACTCTTTTCTTGGTTGTTTTCACCCAGATATATATTAAGGAGAACAGAACTAAATCCTTATTATGAGTACACCTCTAATTCCAGGGCTGTTGAGCCTGCTTTTGACCATGAAGTTTTTTTGAGCGATTTCATAGTTCCAGAATGAATGCTACAAATCTCAGCACTCTCTGCTATTGTGCCTTCTACATTAAATTCACAAAAGTTAAAATACTGGTCCACTCCATAGAGCAAAGATGAGAACCTGTGACTCTCCTCCTATAATAATAGGTTGAAGTTTGTCGCTCTCTTTATAGTTCAATTAATTACGGTGATTTATTTATTTATTTATTTTTAGGGTGTGTGGGGGGTGTTGTTTGTTTGTTTTTGTTGGTTTGGTGGTTTGTTTGGTGGTTTGTTTCCTCCTAGAAGGGAACAGCTTCAATAATCACAGCATAAGACTAATTTCCTTGCTGCAAGCAGTCTGTGAAGTTGTGGAAAGGGAAAAGATACCAGAATGTACCCTGAAAGTTAAAGAAGGTGCATAAACGGTCTCCCACATTTTTAGCTTGTTTTGTATATGGGGCAGAGATATCATGAATGTCTCTTCCATCTGCCTTTTGTTTACCTTCTTCTTCCGTCTATTTTATTTTTTTAAATAAAGAATATTTTTATTTATTTTAGTAATACATATTATTTATTTTAAATATTATTATTATATTTAAATGTTTATTTAAATATTTTATTTAAAAATAAAACAAGTATTTCAAAATACAAGTTATGAGCCTTCTCTTGACCCTCTCTTTGTCACTGAGATTCCAGAGGATGGACTTCATTTTAATATTCTCATGTTATTTAAAACCAGTTAGTTTTCTAACTCTGTGTTCCAGCTCACAGAACTGGGTGTTGGATATCCCAGTCTGAGGTGTCAAATTCTCCTCCTTATATCATTATAAGTCATTTGTCTCTGATAATTATAATCATTTAATTTTAAACGTAGTAGACTCAGAATAGTGATGACTGAGTATGCTCCCATGTTTAGTATTTTAGCAGTAAAATAATTTGGGCCTCATTTTGATTATCTTGATTTAATTTCACATTAATTGATTACAGATACAAAAAGGTAGATCATTGTTACATTAACCAGGATAATTTAGTTTTTGTTAACAAAAATTGAATTCTATGAGCTAGAAACCCTCCATCCTGCTATTTCTGTAGGCAAGAGAGAGTTTTCACTTAGAAGGGAACCAGTGTAACAGTTCCAATGTTTGTCTTTGTTTGGATTCAGTGCTGAGATGGCAAAACTAATAAGCTTACATGATGTGATCATTAGTGTGACAGCAACTTGTACAGACCTGATCAGCCTTTCTGCAGCCCAGCTCTCATTCATGGTGCTGGTGGGATAACTACGACAAAACAAAACTCAGCAGAGGGCTGTAGACATGGTACAAAGGAAAGGTACAGTGGCACAGAGGAAGGAAAGGTCATATAGCTGAGGCAGGGGAAGTTTAGGCTTGACATCAGGAGGGGGTTCTTCACAGCGAGAGTGGTTGCACACTGGAACAGGCTCCCCAGGGAAGTGGTCACTGCACCGAGCCTGTCTGAATTTAAGAAGAGATTGGACTGTGCACTTAGTCACATGGTCTGAACTTTTGGGTAGACCTGTGCGGTGTCAAGAGTTGGACTTGATGATCCTTAAGGGTCCCTTCCAACTCAGGATATTCTATGATTCTATGATATAAAGACACAAAAAGGAAACAAAGCCATCATGCTTCTTCATTAAAATTTTAATTTTCAAAGAATTTAGATAAAGTACTTTTTTTTTTTTTTTTTTATCTCTTATTATTTTTTCCATATTTACTCTTGATTATTTTACCAATCTCCCTAAATCTGAACTTATTTGGTTTTCAGTTTGGAAAAAAAAAAAAAAAAAAAAAAAAAAAAGATTAGCACGGTATAAATAATACTAAGACTTCCTCTGCTTTTGCTGTTTACTGAGGGCTTGGCTTTCTAAATCTCAGCTTTCTAAACTTTACTTTTCTAAACCTGTGGAGACTTACCACCAGTGGGTAAGATTGCCCACTTCTGCTTATGGCTTCATACATTTCTTGCTAGTTTAAGCATAACTTAAATCATGGGTTTAGTCATCATTTTAAATTCTCTGTGACGATTGTTCTTAGAAGACAAAACATAGCTTTAAAGAGCAATGACTGACAGATAAGATGAATCTAAACGTATAGGTAGAATACAGCTCAGAATATGTTGACTTCAGGCCTCTGTTAATCCAGTTGAAGCAAGTCAGTGAGATTGATGTAATCCTTCTCAGGCTTCCTTCCACCACAATATCTGATCTCCTTTTCCAAGGTTATTTTTCTATCCCTAAATTCCCATGCAAACTGAAAACTGGATTTTGAGCTTTAGTCTCTGAATTCTTATTTTCATGTCTGAGCATTCAATCATGTCCCTTGAGATAATTCACTCTTGTGTGTATATATGTAAACACCATTTTATGGCCTTATAAAAGGTTGGATCAATACTTCTATATTATCTCAGAAAGCATAGTTAAAGCATTTACTATTTCTCAAGGTATTAGCTAACACCTTGCATAACAATCCTTCCATAAAATTTATACATATTTATATTTTCTCTTGAATGAAGTTTTTAGCACACTTGCTTGGATGCTTGGATTTGTGAGATAGTTTTGTTAATAAAGTGCTCTGACAGATAAAGAAGAACTTTTTTTTTTTTTAATTTATTTATTTTTCCATATTTTCTAACTGAATCATATGGGATCCAGCTCATTGCATGAGTAAGTGGGGAATGAGTAAGTGGGGAGGAACAAAGAAATAGGATACAGGGATAACATTTGTTGATAAATCTCTCATTCTGCCTTACAAACTTATAAGCCTCTTGGTCTCTTTTAAACAGGTTTTACAGATTTATTTTTTATTTTTAATAAGGACTTGAATATACATTTTCTTTAGCATAAAGGAGAGAGCCTCTGTAAATGTCCTGTCATGTCATGTATAATAAGCATCAGAATTTCCACCGTTTGATTTAAGTTTCTTTCCTTAAGTCTAATAATTCTAATAAAGACTAAGTTTAGGCCCCATACATGTCATAGAATTTAAAAACTCAAAGTAATTGATACACAAATCCATTAATTGAAAAGCTTTATTAGTTCTTCTGTTTATAGAACCACTTGTCTCAAGCAGCTGGTGATGGCTTAGATGCACTACCACATTCTGCTCTATATTATAAAAACTGTGAGAAGTTCAGTTCTCAAAGGACTACTAATGGGTCAGATTCTTTCTGGCAGTATTTTAAAAATATCTAACACTGATCTAACTCTCTGAAAAATAATAACAGATTCATGAACTTGTTCATTCTCATTGCTTCTCAATTATCACTTCATGCTAGGACTGGATTTGGATTAGTAGTGAACGAAACTCATTTCCATCCAGCACACAAGTTATTGCTTGCTTTCATAGCCTAAGCCTTCTTTTCTGAAAAATAAATAAGTAAATAAATAGATAAAGTAAAAATTAAAAAAAAAAAAAATGGAGCAAAAATCCACCCACTGCAATGGGATCTTTACCCATTGTGACAGCAAAAAGTCCAAAAGAGGGCACAGGGTACAACTACAGTATTAAAAACACTAGTCTCAAGGATGAATTTTCCCTTCTGCGTCAGATTGTGCTTAGAGAAGTATCCACTCTGTTCACATCTAGCCTTTTCTTGAGTAGACTGATGTGCCCTTTCTATGAAAAATTTGGCCGTTGGACTACTGGGACCTAAGAAAAAACTTTCCTGTGTGTGTGTGTGTTCATGCACAGGCAAGTAGGAGGTATAATGGCTACATGTATGTTTCTGCCCACAGAACACATTTTTCTATGCCATGAAACTGATGCAAGTTATGCATACACTATGGCATGGCACATGAAATATGAGATTATTCATGGGTGCAGACCTGCCAGAGGACTTTTTGGTGTGGAGGAATTCAAAGCTTGTTCCATTGCATTTTCTGGAGGCCATTCCTGAAGCAAACCAGTCTCTCAGAACTCACCAGAAATTTTGTTCAAAAGCTAGCAAATTGGATAGGTGGTGACTAGATGAATTTATATTTGTGCAATGTGGATGACAAAAGAGTAGGGGAGCAGAATATGGGCTGGCAGCACAGGAACATTTATTGCCTCTCACTAAATAAAGCAGCAACCGAGTGGCGTGGCATGATTTACATCCACAAGGCAAAACAGATATCCAGATCCACAATGGAAACTGTTACTGGCATGTGCTGTTCCCTATCCTGTGCCTGGACATTGACTGGGACAGTCAGCATAGCCAGAAGGATGCTTATTATTAAAGAATAAGAGTAACTGAAGGCCAGCATCTGAACTAATGCAATAATCCAGTTTTTGATTGTTTGTTTGTTTGTTTTTACTAGCATGCATATAAGCAACAAAATGTATTATTATTATATATATATATTTTTTTTTTTTTTTTTTACGGTTGCTTTTTCAGTATTTGTATGAAGGGAATATTATGTTGTTTTTAAAGAATAAATATTTAAGAAATACCTAATTTTAATTTAAAAAATAGGTGCATTCAAAACAATTGGATGACTATACTTGCT